>NC_073353.2:11817500-12117500 GCF_027580225.2 Misgurnus anguillicaudatus
GACATTTAAACAACATGAGAGTGAGTAAATGATGAGTTTTCATTTTTGGGTGAACTATCCCTTTAAAAGCGATGACTAAACAAGATTCCCATGATCTTAGGAAATATTAACCAATTATGAATATGCATATTGAAAACACTTTACTGTTCCTTTACTATTTTAAAATGTAAAGGAGTAATATAGAAAAGGTGTTTAATTATATCTATATTTATTTATAGATCGATAGGAATCTAGAAGAAAATGTGTAAAATATGTAAGAAAACATTTTTACATAAATATAATTTTCTTCTTTATTCTGACTTATGTAAAACATGCACGATCCTCTCTTTGTATAGAAAACATCCCTTTTCTGCTCAGTCACTTCCTATGGAATTTTATTTTGCCGGATGACACAGTGTAATAGTGTATGTGGCCTCCTATCAGGCATAAAGTCACATGCTTGTGAGAGAGTTTGTGTGTGAGGAAACTCAAGGTTCCTCCTCAATGGTCATTCATATACTAATAATTTGTCAGGGGTAGGAAAGCTGTTGAGTCTTTAGTTATAATGTTCACCTTTCTTTTTTCCAGAAGGTGTGTTATTTTTCTTTTTATTAAAACAAAGGTTTCGCAGAAATTCAATGAAATTATAAAGAAAGGAAGAGTTTTAATAATGCTCCATTGATTTTTAAGATCCAGGCTACAGATATGCAAACGGTTTACATGTCAAATAGTTTTGTCTTATTCTTTTCAAACCTGAAAATGTGTGTTGAAAGAAGTTCAGGGACAAATACAAATGTATTAAATGATGTGTCAGTGTTGTTGTTTTTGTACTTACTACATTCTTTAGATATCGGCGAACTAAGATAACATGATTTTTTTAAAGTTATACAAAAAAATATAAACACAGTAACTTGGTTATAAAAAATAAGCAGCTCCTGTATGACATTATCAAGCTAGTGAAAATAATGTGGCAAGAGAATCTTACATTTTGAAATAAAGACTTAATTTGATATTGTCTGATTTCATAAGTGCTTTTTTATAAATATCTAATGGTGCTATAAAGATGAACTGTGAAACATTTTTAAAGTATTTATTAAACTTGAAAATAAAATTTAAAAAAAAATCTTTAGGAGAACTGCTTAATTGGCACAATGTCTAGATGTTTAATCATCAAACACAAAGTGTCATGTCAGTGTCAATGTCAATCTTTTTATTTATAAAGCACTATTCAAAATAACCACTGTTGACCAATGTGCTGTACATAGAAATGATAAAATACAATAGAAAAAAAGTAATTCTACAAACAAATATAACATAAGAAGTATAACATAACACTACATCTTTTATTAAAACCTATGACAAACAAATAGGACTTCAACTTTGACCTAACATTATAGTTAACTTGTGAGGAAATGCTGGTTTACTCGATCTAACTTAACTTTTAAAGAGATGCTAGATTACTCGATCTAACTTAACTTGTGATGAAATGATAGTTGACTTGATCTAATTTGTGAAGAAATGCGACTTTACTCGATCTAACTTAACTTGTGAAGAAAAGCTAGTTTACTCGATCTAACTTAACTTGTAAAGAGATGCTAGATTACTCGATCTAACTTGACTTGTGATAAGATGATAGTTGACCGGATCTAACTTGTGATGAAATGATAGTTGACTCAATTTAACTTAACTTGTGAAGTATGATAGTTAACTTGATCTAACTTGTGATGAAATGATAGTTGACTCGATCTAACTTGTGATGAAATGCTAGTTGACTCGATCTAACTTATAAAGAAATAATAGATCACTCGATCTAACTTAACTTGTGAAGAAATGCTAGTTTACTCGATCTAACTTAACTTGTGGATAAATGATAGTTGACTCGATCTAATTTGTGATGAAATGATAGTTGACCTGATCTAACTTAACTTGTGAATAAATGATAGTTGACTCGATCTAACTTAACTTGTGATGAAATGATAGTTGATTCGATCTAACTTAACTTGTTATAAAATAATAGTTGATTCGATCTAACTTAACTTGTTATAAAATAATAGTTGATTCGATCTAACTTAACTTGTGGATAAATGATAGTTGACTCGATCTAATTTGTGATGAAATGATAGTTGATTCGATCTAACTTAACTTGTTATAAAATGATAGTTGACTTGATCTAACTTAACTTGTGAATAAATAATAGTCGACTCAATCTAACTTAACTTGTGATGAAATGATAGTCGACTCGATCTAACTTGTGATGAAATGATAGTTAACATGATTTAACTTAACTTGTGATGAATTGATGGTTGACTCGATCTAACTTGTGATGAAATGATAGTTGACTCGATCTAACTTATAAAGATATAATAGATCACTCGATCTAACTTAACTTGTGAAGAAATGCTAGTTTACTCGATCTAACTTAACTTGTGGATAAATGATAGTTGACTCGATCTAATGTGTGATGAAATGATAGTTGGCACGATTTAACTTAACTTGTGATGAAATGATAGTTAACTTTATCTAACTTAACTTGTTATAAAATGATAATTGACTTGATCTAACTTAACTTGTGAATAAATGATAGTTGACTCGATCTAACTTAACTTGTGAAGAAATGATAGTTGAATCCATTTAACTTAACTTGTTCTGATGAAATGATAGGTTGCTCGATCTTACTTTACTTGTGATAAAATGATAGTTGACTTAATCTAACTTCGATTGTGATGAAATAATATAGTTGACTTGATCTAACTTGTGAAGAAATGATAGTTAACTCGATCTGAAGGAAGCAGGTATTGTAAAATATTGTAAATTAAAATAGCTATACTATAAACCAGGTATGTGACCTGTTGAACCTCTGTTTCTGTGTGGTAGAGCTCATTATTCTTTTATTATGTGGTGCATGAGATGAAACAAAGCTTTCTCTCACATCCCCGTTTGGCTTCTCACAGACAGTAGAAGCAACTGTAGTCACTGAAAGATTACTGCGTATTTCTACAACACTAGGTTCTTGTGTTTCAGCTGTTATAGCCCTAAATGTTCTCTTAAACCTTGGCCTTATTTCTATTCAAGGAAAAAGAAAGTTTTGCAGTCTTTCTTAAATGACTTTGTTTGTTTGACTAAGTAGATTCCATTCCTAGAAGTACTCAGGTTTGTTTTGTTTTTCGGATTGTTGATTTTGGTTCAATGCTGTTGAACCTTGTACTTTTTAAATCAGCTTTGTGATTGTTTGTGCTGTGCAGGTCGGGAGCAGTTTCACGGCCTTGGCTCCATGTACTGCCGTGGAGCGGCTGCAGTCATACTCACATATGACGTTACGAACTGGCAGAGCCTGACTGAGCTGGAAAGCCGATTCCTGTCCCTGACCGACACCGCCAACGCCGACTGCATTTTTGCCATCGTGGGTAACAAAGCGGACCTGACCGATGCTCACGTAGATGTGGATGGCGAACGAGGAGAAGAATCCCAACCCGTCGTCACGTGTCCAACTCCTCCCACGACTCCTCTCATGCATAAGCAGGTCAGCAGAGAAGACGCAGTCGCTCTTTATGGCCGTGTGCTGTGCTATAAGGGTCTGGATGAAAAGGAGTGCCTGCCCGCTGAGAGGATGTGTTTTGAGACAAGCGCTAAAACGGGTTACAATGTGGACGCTTTGTTTGAAACACTCTTTGATCTGCTACTGCCCTCCATCTTGAAGAAAAGGAGTGAGGGGGAGAGCTCCACGGTAGATCTGGAGACCCCACTGGAGATTAAAAGGACTAAAGCAGGATGTTGTGCCTAGAGCATTGGATCATGGGATTGATTGTTCTTCATTGCTAAAGAAGGAATGGGATGAAAAATAAAAATCATACTGCCACATATACTAGAGTGCGTTTTAGCTGCTACTATATATATTTCAGCACATTGTGTGTTTTTTTTCTATATAGAAATTGTGAAAGCACTTGGTGACCATACATAATAGGTACATAAGTTTTTTTTTCAGTTTTAATTTTAAGTTGTAATTTTTATTATGATTTATTATGATTTTTTTATGTGATTAATTCGGAATCGTCATGATATTGTTTTGCTTTTACATTAAAATTATATTCTGGACTGCATTATATGATTTTTTTTGCCTGTTTTTCATTACAGAATCTAATCTGAGAATAAGATTTCTGAAAGGAAGTTTGAAATAAATGTGTTAGTCTGTGTGGTTGTATGAGAAAGCTTTCTGTTGCATGATTAAAACCAGGGTCATGGCACATTCAATATGACTCTTACATCCCTATTTTCATGTGTAGTGTGTATACTATTTTCAAAAAGCAATTTCTTGAGAATGATCTTTTTCATCTTTATACACACTGTAATGAATTGTACATATGTTGTTATTAAAGACAACTCAAATATAAGTTTTTCGGTGACTTTCCAAAGTTCTGAAAGTGTTTTGGTTTGCCAAAGAGTATTTGTAATATGTACAACCCATTGCTTTACAATAGAATACATATTTATGCTTGTTCATCATTAACATGAGATTAAACACAGTGTAACAAACAAAAGCATTTATTTGTTATTCAATAAAACAGTAATTGAAACATCTACGACTTCAAATATTCCACATAATTACATTTAAAGTACATTTGGTAAAAAAGTAGTGACATGGCAATAAAGTGGTGCTAAATTATTTTGTTTACTTTTAATAAATGATAGTGGTCAGTTTCACAGACAGGGTTTAGATTAATCCAGGACTAGGCCTTAGTTATATTAGCTGTTACAAACACCTTATACTACTGGTGTGCATATTATGACAAAACGATATGTCAGTGCAAGATGTTTTCAAATTAAACATGCATTTTAGTCTGGGCCCTGTCCTTGAAACCATCCCTGTGGCCAACAATACTCGCTTATTAAAAATAAGCAAAGCTGCCTAAAGTCCAATAAGGGTTGAACACCTAACCCATACTTTTGATTAAGTGATTGTTTAATCTTAAATCATATCAATAAAATAATGTGAGCCGGTGTGTGCTTTTACATATACAGTAAGTGGGACATTATCTGGAGTCTTGAAATGTTATCAGTACAGATTCACTTTGACCTGGCTTGATGTGTCCTGTAAAGTAACCTCAGTAAAGTCAGTGCAATTGTTTAAATCAATAGAGGGTACAAACAAACCAGAATGACTCTAGTAAAAAGCTCAAGCTTTGAAGTAAAAAGTTGATGATGTAACGTTCATGAGTGTTAAACAGGGGCAATGCTAGAAAATATACTGTTCATTTAAAATAATTAGCACCTTAAAAACACAAAGCAAACATAATGTACAGGCGAAAGAAGATGCTGTTAGTATTAAGTGTGATATATTTATACAAGGGTTAAGCGTAACTGATCTGCACTGCACTCTATCTGAATCCCTACAAGTGAATTTGTAATTCAACAGGTCATATTGTGGCTGAGCACTGGGTTGCTGATACAGATGTTATGTCTTAAAGGGATGGGAATCATAAGGAAAAAGATTTAACGGATCTATTTGGTTCAGTTAACAATAATCAAATTTAAATAATTTCATAATATCTGTATGTAAATGGTTGCAATTCAATACATTTAAATACATTTTGTGTTCATTTTTCAATAATAAAACCCACTCTAACTGCATTTAGCATTATCAGAAGCCAGAAAAAAATCGTTGAATAATTCTATATTCATGTTTATTTTATCATTAACTTTTTTTTACTTTAAAGGGACACTCCACTTTTATTTAAATATGCTCATTTTCAAGCTTCCCTAGAGTCAAACATCTAACCCCCACCGTCCAGGAACCCACCCAGCCGATCTCAGGGTCTGGTGGTTCTGCTTTTAGCATAGCTTAGCACAATCCATTGAATCTGATCATAGATATGTACACTAGATGTCGCCCTGGCTACGGCAGTTCATTAGACCGAATGCGTCAAACAGAGCCGCCATCTTGAAACAGGGGAATCCCGCATCAGCGTCATTGTAGGCAATGGTGTAACAGAAATAAAATCACCATAAATCGTCATGAACGCGATTTTCTTGGTTTTCTTTTGGTTCGTTTCAACAGTCAGACATGTATTTAGTACAGGAAAAAATAAAAGTTTTGATTTTATGAAAAATTACTTTTTCTGACTGTAATGCATAGTGCTAGTAGCCCTTTCATCCATGCGCAGCATAAAAGTCCGGCATCGTTCATGAATTTGAAGTACAGGCGGAGATAGCAGCTTTACCTAGATACTTTCTATGACAAGACCCCTGTTCTAAGATGGCGGCGGTTTTGACGCATGCTCAGAGCCCCAAGGCGACATCTAGTGTACATATCCATGGAATCTGATAAGACCATTAGCATCACGCTCAAAAATGACCCAAGTGTTTCGATATTTTTCCTATTTAAAACTTGACTCTTCTGTAGTTACATCGTGTACGAAGACCAACGGAAAATTAAAAATTTGCTATTTTTCTAAGCTAGGAACTATACTCTCATAATGGCGTAATAATCAAGGACTTTGCGCCTCCTGCAGCCATTTTACGGCAGCAATGATATTAGGCAGTGCCCGAAAATAGTCCCTGTGGTAACTTTTAATAGCAGTGGACTATTTTCAGGCACTGCGTAATATCATTAATAAAATATCGGAACTCTTTGGTCATTTATGAGAGCGATGCCAATGGTCCAATCAGATTCAATGCATTATGCCAAGCCATGCCAAAAGTGTTAGCGCCAGACCCGGAGATCAACAGAATGGACTCCAAAACGGCAAAAATCAAATGCCTAAAGGAATAGTCTACTCATTTTCAACACCAAAATATGTTATTACCTCAACCAAGAACTGCCGACACATCCCTCCCCCATCTGTGCGCGCGCACGCAAGCGCCGGAGCGCACCGCGACGCCTCGACAGCATTTAGCTTAGCCCCATTCATTCAATGGCACCACCCAGAGACAAAGCCAGAAGTGACCAAACACATCAACGCCCCTCCCATTCAAGACGAGCAGCCACACGAGCAAGTTTGGTGGCACAAAACAAAACGCAGCGCCCCTCCAAGCGGATCCAAAAGAGGAACCACGTTTTATGGCGCAATAGGAGTTTGGGCATATCATCTTTTGGGAGTACTTCGACTCGCCTAAAAAGTCCGCTCCCCTTCTCCCTCTCATAATGGGAGAGGGAGGGTGTTACTGCGCCGAGTCGAAGTACTCCCAAAAGTGCTATTACGCCATAAAATATAGTTCCTCCTCCAAATCCGCTTAGAAAAGCGCCACGTTTTATTTTGTACCACCAAACTTGCTCGCACAACCACTCGTCCCAAACAGGAAAAACGCCGATGTGCCTGGTCACCTCCAACTCCATCTCCGATTGGCACCACTGAATGAATGGGGCCAAGCCAAATGCCATCGAAGCGCCGCAGCACGCTCCAGCGCCCACGTGCACGCACACAGACGATAGAGGGATGCATCAACAACTCCCAGCCAAGGCAACAACACACTTCAATATTGAAAATGAGTAGACCATTCCCCTAACTCTAGGGGAGCTGGAAAACAAGCCCATTTTCAAAAAAAAGTGGAATGTCCCTTTGAAGACCACCCTTAAAATGCACACATTTGAAAGACTGTTCATTCATGTGCACAGCTTACCAAATAGAGAGACTGAACGTCATGATATCAGCCCTGATTTAATGCTAGTGACTTTCACAAATGTTAACAAAACCACTTTTTTAATGCTCATAAACGATAAATAAGACCCAGGTTTGATTCCCAACCCTAAAGTTCTCTATTGAGACCGATCACATGAAGAGTTTCAATAGGTCAGAGTCGTGCATAAGCATTGGCTTCTTTGGTTCAGCTGTATGATGTTTACTAACAAAGAATCAGGTGTAATAATGCTGAGGTAATAAGTTAAGCACCATTTCATACATAGAAAAAGTAAATAGGTTTGGAGAAATGAAATGTTTATGCTTATTAGGCATCTCTGGCTTCCGTTACAATTAAATATCAGTCATAAGGCACACAGTAGTGGTGAAGTGTAAATCTTAGGGCTTCATGTGAAAGCGAAAAAATGTCTTTGTGTTACACGATATGTAAAATAACACATAATAATTTCAGAAACCTTGCGATGTTGATTTCCATTCGACGGTTTGGAATGAATGTAACGTAATGGTGACGACCCATGCGTCAAAGTTCATAGGTTATAGGTCACAGGTTCTTCATACACACTTGGCATCGGCTGATGCGCGAGAGGAGCTGCCCGGCTTTGAGCGTCTCCGAGGCAGGGGAAGTGTGGAAGGACTGATCGATGGAGGTTAACCAGAAACTTTGCTTGTTGGCGAAGTAGTGACACGTACCCTTGGCCCCGTTACATTCGATGAAGGGAGTGGTGCGGAAATCTTCAAGACAAGAGCCCGGAGAGACCAGCGATTGACCGCCACCCTCGTCTCCAGCTGCCGTGTGCTGTATAAGAAATTATGTTTAAGCATTTGGCAGATGCTTTGATCCAAAGTGACTTATACTGCATTCAAGCTATACATTGCCATGACGTTTTGATGTGCAAAGACAAACTGAAATCTCACCATGAGGAAGGAATAGCCAATCCACAGACTTCTCCACCCTGCTGGGCATTGTGGGATAGTTATGTCTTGACTGTGTACGGCAATGGCCACAGATGGGGCTTCACACACGGCACAGCGGCTGATGTAGGGTTTAATCTCAGACTCTTCCACGGGCATCATAGGAATTGGTGCAGTAGTGGACAGCCAATAGGATTTGTCATTTCGGCTAGCGTAGTAGCATATGTCACCAGGATTGCAGTACAGGAAAGGCATGGTGTTGAAACGAGGGAGACATGACCCGGCTAGACCTAGATGAACAAAGTAAGGCTTTTTCGATCTTTTTTTATTATTGATTTATTTTGTTTTATAAACATCAGTTGCTTGTTGGGGTGAAGGTTGAAAAGTAAAAATAGATAAAAAAAATCTGTGGCCATTTTTATACTTCAACATACAAAGTTAACAAACATGTATGCATCCAAAGCACGTAAAAATGGACTTACCCAGGTCTTGGTTGTGGGCCTTCTCCTGCCCCTCAAAGTACAGCAGACTGTATCCATCCCATAATTTGGCCATGCCCACAGGGCACATAGGAATCTGTTCAGACTGACTGTGCTTTACAAGCAGGTAACCGACATTAACACTGCGCCCAGGCATTCCAGCAGGACCAGGTAAACCAGATTGACCTCGAAAACCTAGGCATTGAGATAACCTAGTTATGTGATTTGTAAGGTAAATACAGGGTCATAATTGTGTATAATGTTCAATGTTGGCTCTTAAAACAAAATGTTGAATTCTTCCTCATTTGTGAGAATAAATGTAAATGTATAATAACTGAAAATAATTAATTTTATCTAGCACACAATTCTGAAACATCTACATTTTACCTTCCTCTCCCTGCAGACCAGGGTAGCCGCCTTGTCCAGTTTCACCACGGAAACCCGGAGTTCCCGGTATTCCAGGGAGACCTGGCATGCCCTTGTGCCCCTTTGGACCCGTGAAACCTATAAACAGATGATAGTAATTTAAACGGTTAATGCATAGCAACAGCACAAACAATAATTTGAGGAGTATCAATTTAAAGTCACATTATAAATGTTAGAAATGTATTACTGAAACACATTACAAAGACTGTCAACTACTGAATTGTGAAGTTAGACCCTTAAACATTTTTCACCATTTCTGAGTACAGGATTTTTTAGGCAGGGATGAAATAATGGCTCGATGCACTGGAACCACCCAGCGTGGCTCCGCCCCTAACACAATATTAATAACTAGAGTGTATTAGCATCAGTGGGGCTCGCTCAATCGCGAGGTACTATTACTGTTAGTTACTACAACCAACAGTTTGTTAGCTAACTATGCCTTCGTCAGACAGTTGAAAGAGACGGATAGCTTTCCCTCGAGTGGGCGTGGTTTTAGCGCCAACAGCAGACACGCCTCCAGAGTTGAGAGCAGAGAATCCTGCTTATTTTTCCAAGATTTTGATAACTTTGGGCTTCTGTGCTTTTATTGAGACAGAATAGTGGAGAGTAGACAGGAAAGTGTCGGATGTAGATGGGTGAGCGGGATCGGCAAAGGACCTTACCGTGAGCACACTGGTGCTATATGTGGGCGCATTAACTACGGGTCTTGGGGCTCTTTTTCAAAGGGATGTAGTTTTTAGAACTCCTATTATAACTTTTTGGAATAGCCGTGTTGATGGTTTGATATGCCATAGAAAGAAATCCTTATAAATATCTATTAACAAATAAAGTAAAATAAATCTCTTTTAAACTCATTTTTAAATATTACCCCAGTAAATATTTCCTTGTAAACAGAATTACTTGTGACATTGACATGTTTTGTACTTTTTGTGGTCAACAAACTTTTTTTATTATTATTTTGGAGTTGTGCTCTTTTGTTAAATATCATATTTTGCCCAGCTTTCAACTTTGTTTTAAAAATATTTTATTAGTTTTTTTCTTTTACAAGATGTCATTACATAAGGAATATTATTTGGTTAATTCCGTTACTTTTATTGGCAAAGTTTAGTATACATCAATGTAAATATGTTAAATATAAAATTGTTGAATATGATTTATTCGGGACTATCTGCACCGACTGATAACTTCTTATATTTATTTGGCTGGGTGGTTAATAACCTACCCAGTCTCACGAGGTTTCGTCATATAGTCTCATATTTTTTTATTCTTTTTTCGTGATATTATCACGAATTTCCGTGTTTTTTCTTGATCGTACAACGAATTCCCGTCCCCGTGTGACCATCACGCATTGGTCACCCAAATGCTCCCTCCCATTCTTAAACCATTGTCGCCTCGATTTACAGTTAGATTTGGTGCTTGCATTAGAATGTCACTTTATATATTGGTTTATACTATTTTTTCGGATTTATTTTTTATATGTCGCCTGGCATTAGGGTTTGGGTAGGGATGTAATTTTATGTAAATCTAACCCTAAACCGAAGCGACAATGGTAAGAAAATAGGACAAAACAGTTGAGCAACCAACACGCGACAACCACACGAAAACAGGAACTCGCCACACGATCACGAAAAAACGCGGAAATTCGCGATAATATCACAAAAAAAAGAACAAAAAAAATATGTGACTATATAACGAAATTTCGTGAGACTGGGCAGTAATATTATAACACATTTTTCAGTGACAAACTCACAACACATTTTATTTATTTACAATATGTACTTTTTTTGTGTATTTGCTATAATACAATGTGTTTGCGTGGTTTATGGTAAAAAAAACAGTATTTTTCACATACTGTACATTTTTGTAGCTCCTGAAATCTCTGTCTTCCTGAAACATTTGAAAAGCGCCCTGAAGTGTCCCTGATTAGCCAGCTAATCTGTACGTTGTGATTGGCCTGAATACCTCTGACGTCAGGCGGAAATGTGACGCTCCTTACCATGTTTGAAAGATTCGCTCACAATGCAATGCTGACAACAGTTAACTTACAGGCTGTGAGTCCAAGCGGGAGGAATTATGATAATGTCGGTCTTCTCTACATCATCAATCTCAGGAAGTAAACTGTTGCCTACAATCCATGTGTTTGTTGTAGTCCAAGAAAAGAGATTTACGTTGAAAACGATTGTTTACTTTGGGGTTTGTACCTTTTGCATATTGTTAACGTTCTAATACACACCTACACACCGAAGGAAATGTAAAAACCTAAATTGGACCATAGGTGCTCATTAAGTAAATGTTTTAAGACATCTAAAACATTCTAGGAGGGGGAGGCCCGAGGACTGGAGTTGAGAACCACTGATCTATGTGATGGACTGTGATTATTTCAGCTTATCATGCAAATAACCAGACAAAATTTTTTATCAATCGACAACCCTTATTATAAGCTATACAACATGCAGAAGGCTTTGAATTCTCATACCTGGGTCACCAGGAGGCCCATCAGGGCCTATATTTCCACGCCGTCCACCTGGTCCTTGAATACCAATTGGACCTGGTGGTCCTCTTTCACCTGGTAATTTCTCTGGAAGTGGAGGACGTCCTTTAGCACCAGGTAAGCCAGGAGTGCCTAAAGAAAGAAAGGGAATAAATAAAAGGACAGTCACCCTAGACAAAAGAAATGTAAGCAAGAGGATATGATGCTACGCTGCAGGGCTTTTGTTTAGAATTGTTATTACATTTTTAATGTTTTTATGTAAAATAGCTTTGTTCTCTTTTAAACCGGTATTGTTTTGAAGCCACTAAAGTGAAATTATCATTAAAGTCAAATGCGCATTAAAAGGCGAGGCAAATCTAAAGCTAGGCATATGGGCACATAGAGTCATTTACAGACATTGATGTATATCTAAGATTATGTAGTCAACAAACAAGTACAAAAACAAGTCATTTGTTTCAATACTTGTTATATAATAAAGATAGCTCCTCCCCAAAGAACACAGCATGGGTTCACAATGAGTGGCCGGGATAACAACTCTCTACGGTTCACAGTGGACTTCCCACTGAGACCACATTTGGTTTTCAAAGGTCACACCTTCAGGCCGTCATACATCCGTATTCTCAATTTCTCAAAGCAAACTGTATATGAAATGCTACATTTTACATCCACAAAGAACCTGAATCTGATCTTGTTGGGTATCAATTGAAATGTCTCAATGCAAGTGGTTAAAATAGTCTCACTTATTTGACAACAGAATTTAACGTAAAAGTGTAACAATACGTTAAAGGGACACTTCACTGATTTGCATTAAGCTTTGTATCGTTAGAACCCCAGTCATGTTTTTGAATGGTCATGCATCATCCCCTCAGTTTCCCCTGAGATGGGAGAAATACTGATTTCAGTGAGGCACTTCCTTCTTTCAATGATGTAAAAATTGTCATTTTGCGTCATTGAAAGAAGGAAATGCTCTATCTTTGTTGAGGGTGAAAGACTACAGACACTCATTTTTCCAAGGTGGGGGCTATGGGTGGGACCCACTCATGCTACAGACCTATTACAGTTCAGTGGGTGGGACTTACGAAAATATACGAACACAGACGAAAAAAATGATTAGCCACCATCTTTATGCTAAGCTAACCTAACAGACGTTGTGGAGCGAGCCAGACTTCTTGTTACAATAACAGCGGAAGTTAATCAATATGATATAGAAGAAAGTGATTTTGCAAGCGTGATGCTCTAATCCGCTGTTCATTGCACCTTTATGAGCCACAATACAGCAAGGAGCTCAGGCAGATGGAGGAACAGAAGCCTGAGGAGTAGGCCGGAGCCTGAGCTTCGGCTGAGTAGACACCGCAACCCTTGGCCTCTGCTGTGTAGAGAAGCCCGGACTGATAGTGACTCTACTCTCGCTGTGTGCTTTCTTTATAACATTATAGCATCAGATAAGGATATGGACGTTTGTTTGGTGAATGTTTCCAGGCAAGAGAGCAACTTTGCGCGTGTTTGGACGTGTTTATTTCACAGACGTGTTTCAGCTTACGAGCAGACTATTATATAAAACTATCAGTTTTGTTTTGTGACAGCGGTTGTGAACCTCCGGATAGAAATAATTATTGCAATAATTAAGTTGCACCTCTAAGGAGACTAAATAAAGTATGTTTAGAAATGAGCAAGCATAGGGCGGCCTTCTGAACATATGGTCAAACCTCTAGCAGCGACCAAGCCTGGTTCGATTGTGATTGTGGGTCGGCATGATTATTAAATATTAATAAACGGCCAGTGCATAAGAGTCCAAAGCGACATGTGTAGCCAAACAATGGATGCAATACCAAGTAGGGCTAAATAACCAAACATCCACTCAAATTCTGTAATTGTTAAAGGTAATGATTAATCCTATGCGTATTATAAATAACGAGATTTTATTTTTTGGAGTCAGATAAAATTACCAAAATTACGTAATGTCACAACGTCACGAGTTAGCGCCAGAAAAGACCAAACGCACTAGAATCCTTCGCCATGCCGATTGGTTTCCGCCATTGGGCCAATGAATGGTTATTCCCTTACACTCTAAAAAATATTTCGCATTTGTAATTGGATAAACAAATTTCACTGAGCCTACTATGTTGAGCTGTTTAGGATGCTAAGACAGATAAATATTGTGATCGAGACAGTCTTCAAGTAGGAATGGTTTGCTTATAACTATTCACCTGGGGGTCCAGTGTCTCCTTTAGGTCCAGAAGGTCCCATGTCACCTTGAAAACCATGTGTACCTGGATATCCCATCATTCCTTGTTCCCCTTTAACACCTTTAAATGAAATAAGTTGTTTCTACATGATTCAAGTTTGTCAGTTAATAGCAACGCACAGATAAAGTGAAAATATACAGCACAGGAATTATGCTAAACACACTAATAATATTTATTTTTGAGGACATTGAGTATTGTCACATTTTACCACTCCGTGTTGTATCAACTGGAAATCTGTGTAATTTATTTGTCATTATGATTGTCAGGCTGCATTTTTGATTTCATACAATAGATGCAGTAGAGAATATTCCACCTTTTCTTCCAGACACTCCAGGATCTCCTCCTGGTCCTCTTTCTCCTCTGTCACCATGGGGTCCCCTTTCTCCAGTTAATCCAAATTCACCTGTATTTCCTTTTTCTCCTTTATCTCCAGTTGGAAAATCCCTACCCGGGATCCCTCGGGGTCCAGGAAAACCTGCAGTGTCACAGCAGTTGGTATGAGACAAGATGGCCATTTAATTTACACTTTTAGAAACATATTTAAAACTCATTTTTAAGAATGTATTCCTTTTATTGTTATTTTATAAATTCTTATGTATCTTTATTTTTTTGCGATTTTAAAGTCTCCCTGTAGTCAATAATTTTATCTTTTAAAACGCATCTTTGAGCATCATAATAGCATATGTAAAGTTTTACCTGTCACAGTAATTTCTTCATGCTGTAAAACTGATTGAATGTAACTTTACAACCTTGTCTCGTTTAGTATACGCAAATCTATGAATATGCAAATGAGTCCCCGCCTTCACTCTTTCGCACCACCTCAGACCATAAATATTTAAGTAAATAAATGGCACATTTGGCAGTTTCAGCCAGTCCGGTTTCACATACAATGCATATGTGAACTGCGCTTTTGCAGCACTAGGGCCCTATTTTAACTATCTAAGCGCATTGTCTAAAGCGCACAGCGCAACGTCTAAATGGGTGTGTCGGAATCCACTTTTGCTAATTTAACAGCGGGAAAAATGGTTTGTGCTCCAAGCGCATGGTCAAAAAGGGTTGGCCCTGTTTTTTTAATGATTAATGGGAGTATTTTGGGCGTAACATGCAATAAACCAATGAGTGTCTCAGCTCTCATCCACTTTAAAAGCCTGTTGCGCTGGCGCTATGCCTAATCCCTATTTAGATGACGGACTTTGTAAACTGAAAAACTAAGAGGGGAAGAAGACCCCCAGTTTAAGATTAATGTTAAATAATTGTGTTGTTTTTCACTTGTATTGAAATTGTTATTTTTTTATTAAAAACTTTAAAACCCGTTTTCTTTTAGTCATGGAAGTAAAGAAGCAGGCTTTTAATTGCTTTAAATGTATGGCTATCCAATATCATCACAAAATTATTTAAAAGTATGTAAAGGTTTGTATTATAAAAATACTTTATTTGTAACAAACAGGAGATAAAGAATTTACAAACAGCTCTCTGCATGTTTCAGCACTTGGACAGCGTCATTATTTTTTTTTTAAGCATTACTTAAAAATGTTTCTCATCTCACCATATCCACCGGTACAGAGTCATCATATACAATAAATCCGTGAGGTAGCATTTTAAAAAAAACCATTTAAAAACAGATGCATTTGTTTAAAGCAAAGCATTTATTTACTTACCAGGCTGCAGGTGAAGCAGCTCTTCATGCCTTCTAACGTCTCATAATTAGTCCTCATTTATGTCCAAGAGACTCAATAATAATCTTCTACATTCAATCATTTAATCTTTCATATTTAAAAACGTTTTTGAGCTGCTGCGCATCCATGTAAGTGATAAGCAAACCCGTGTTGTCATCCCGTTTATAAGCGCATATTACTAATGCGCTCTTGAAATAACAAAAAAACATATTGCGCCATTGACTTTAGACTTTAGAGAAGGTTTTTGTTGGTCAATGGTGTAGTCTATTTTAAAATAGCAACGCGCCAACAATGCGCCTAAACACACCTTGTTTTCAGACCAGAACGGCCATGGGCGCAAAAGGGGGCGCAAATGCATTTGCTATTTAAACAACGTGGCGCTAAACGTGACAATTATAATTGCGCAGGGTGGAAACTAGCAAAAGACACATGCGTCGCGTATTGCGCTGCATTGCGCCGGGTGTAAGATAAAGCCCTTAATCTTTAAAGAGTAACTAAACCCTAAACCAACTTTTTTTTAGTTAATGGCTTTATTAGTGCTATTAATTGATTTGAGTAACTTTTTTGACTTTTGGGAATAAAGTCATCATTAACTTACTCTACAAACCAAACTGTATAAATGTCTTTGTTCTGATGAACATGAAGCCTCAGATATAAAAAGGTCTTCCTCCACCGTAATTCCCCGAAATCACGTTACAAGACTTGATTCAAATGCACCGTCCCAGTCATATGAGTCTATTTAGCAGTCAGTTGATGATGCATGGTCCGTTCACGTCTGAAAGCCAAATCGCACTGATCCAACTCTAACAATCCACAACATTGTAAAGTCTTATTTACTTTGATCCAACAACTGCCAACAGGAGTTTCACACTGACCCAACAAACTCCAACAAACGCATTTACCCGAATTTGTCCATGGCTTGTCTTAAAACATATTATAAATGCCACTAGACATATAAACAACAATAAAAACCTGATTTACCCCACTGTGGGCCTTTTTAATATATCTTATTTATATTGTAATTTTTATTGACCTTTTTTTCTCTTTGTAAATCACTATAAATCAACACATAAATAACTCTTGTCAGTCAACAGTGGTGTCAAAAATTTGGCTTTTACAGTCATCATACTGTGTGTTGTGCTATATCTATATTTAACTGGTCTGTCTCTGTTTGTAATATTATTTATTACTAGTATTTATTATAAATGGTACAGTACTTTACCTTGAATTCCCTTTATGCCGCGAAAGCCAGGGTCACCTGGACTTCCTTTTATATCAGAGAATCCTGGTTCTCCTGGTTGGCCCTGTACACCTGGCTCCCCAGATTCACCCTTATTACCTGTAAGTACAACAAACTGATCAGTCTTCAGATTTTATTCATTCAGTTTGATCATATGATACAAGATCTGCGTTTCTACCTGGATCTCCGACGACACCTTTGAAACCCGAAGGTCCTGGGATGCCAACCTCCGTGCTGGGAATACCAGTCTCTCCTACCTCTCCTTTTAGCCCTGGTTCACCTGTAGGCCCCCTGAAGTTAATACCTGGAGGGGGCAAAATATAATTAAGGTATTATCAATTTAAAATATTATTAACAATAGACATTGCATACCATTAAAAAGACAATCTATTTTTTGTTACAGATATATTATAAAACTATTATAAAATCGCAACCTGACTTAAATAATCATAATAGATATGTTTATGGGAATAACACATACAGTATGTAATCATTCCTGCACCCAGATAATAAGATACAATTAAAATAAGATATGAATGAAATATGAAATGGGTACCTGGGGAACCTGGGGCACCCTTGTGGCCTTTCAGGCCATCTAAACCAAAAATTCCTTTAAGGCCGGGATAACCTAAAAAAAACATTCAAGCATAAAATAAAGATCCAACAACTCATATGATCTTCAAACATAAGAAGTGCCTAGCCAAACATTTTATTTCATGGTTGTCTTGTGTCTTTTATTTCAAAATCACCACAGACCTTTTTGTCCAGGGTGGCCTTGGATTCCCGGTGTTCCTGGCTCTCCTGGTACACCTGGCCAGCCCTTAGTACCCTGGTGTCCTGGGGAACCCCGAGACCCATCAGAGCCTGACAAAAAAGTGAATCCAGTTAAAACCAAATAATCATTTTAAAAAACAACCCTGAACGAGCAATCAAGACTATTGTACCTGGTAATCCTTCTCTTCCAGGTTCACCAGAATAGCCTTTCATGCCATGAATACCATCAAAACCAGGGCTTCCTCTTTCTCCAGGTAGACCTATGAGTCCCTTCTCACCTAAGAGACGCACAATAAGAACTCATTTTAATGGTTCTTACAGAAACAGTTAAAATAGTATTAGATGTATTATAGCGTATGTGATTTTCTCACCTAAAGGTCCAGGTAGTCCAGTTTCACCTCTTAAACCTGTTGCTCCTGGGAGATTGATTGTAGGACCCGAATCACCTTTAATAAATAAATCTCTGTTAAACCCCTTTGTCTGTTTATGCCATTGCTAACTATAAAAAAATATATACAGTACTGTTCAAATGTTAAGAATCACTTATTGTTTAATATTATATTTTTCCACTGTTTATGCAAGCAATAACGTATGAGTGGCTGTGCTATATCATAAATAAAAGAGTCGTGACTAACTACGCCCTTCAGTTATGACTTATTCATGACACAGCGCTACTATTTTTTTGCTTTTTTTATAAAGGTTGCCACATAATACAAATATTAAAGGTGCATTGTTGTAACATTTAGAAGGATCTCTTGACAAAAATACAATATAATATACATATATTATCAGTGGCGTATAAAGACCTTACATAATGAACTGTATTGTTTTTAGTACCTTAAAATGAGACATTTATATCTACATACACCGCACGTCCCCAATCACAAATATACTGCCAATTTGCAGTATAAACAATCAAAGCTTCGAACACACAGGAAAAATGGTATGTTTAACCATGTTTTTATTGTATTCATATTGTACCTTTAATTCCCTTGATACCAGGATCTCCCGATGGTCCATATGCACCAGGCGAGCCTTTCTCACCCTATAATATAAACACTCAAAATAAGAGTCAAAACTAAACCATTACAGGAGATGTTTTAAATTGATGTTTAAAATTGTTTCATCATCCTACCGTGGGTCCAACCATTCCAGGAAAACCATCAATTCCAGGGAGTCCTGTAACCCCTGGCATTCCCTTAAGCCCTGTTTTTCCTTTTTCTCCAGGAGAACCCGCAGCACCTTTTACATCACTTGGCTTACCTGGAAATCCATCCCAGCCCTGTTTTCCTGGATAACCTAGAGAACCTTTCGTGCCTGGGCACAAATACAAGGTGAAGGAAAGTTACAGTTGTAAGTTTTTTCCCTATTTATTATGTGTTATAATATTTATAAACTGTTCACATTAACGTGTTAACAAAATACTTTCCTTGTTCATCACTTTGCACAATGTTAGTTAAGCTTTTAGTTTTAACATGATCCACATCTATTGGAATATTCATGTAAATGAATGAAATGTGTACATTATTTTCTAGAAACTCCAATTTTTAGGCTTTATCTTTAATACATTTTAACAATAATTTAATCAGCTCCTTAACTTTTAATCATGTTCTTAATTATACCACAAGAACATGATTCATTTAACAATTGTGAATCATGCTGTCTAAAGTTATTCAGGCTTATGCAATGCTCTTACACTGAGCTATACAGGAAAATATTTTTATGTACAGGAACGCAATATATATTGTATGACAGAATACAATAAATGTACACAGAAACACTGTCTTATGGACATTGTGTGCAGAAATAAGTACTATTAAATACACAACAGACATCATTTAAATCATTAAAGGCGCTCTAAGCCAGTGGTTCTCAAACTTTTTCAGCGTGCGGCCCCCCTTGTATATGGTGCATTCCTTCGCGGCCCCCCAAATTTTTTTTTTATAACAAATTTGTTCTAAAACGTAACATTTTAATAAGACAAAACATATTAAAATATACAAAGTAGTGCTGTTGGTTAGTAGCCTTATTTTGTTTTAGATTTAATTACACAGAATTCATGATAAATTAATGTATTTTATGAAATGTCATAAAACTGGGGCCCCCCTGGCACCATCTCGCGACCCCCCTGGGGGCCCCAGCCCCCAGTTTGAGAACCACTGCTCTAAGCGAATCTGTGAGACGTCACTTTTTGTTGATGTTTGAACTGTTTTCAAACAAACGGAGCGTAGCTAACTCCTCCCCCTCCCTTCCGTGCTTTCATGAACGCGCCCAAACCCCCACCCCCAAATGCTCCTTGTCGTTTATTGGCTGGAACACTTTGTTTTGTTTCGTGGTGCTAGGTTTGGCCACTGTGTTTATATTCAAGTTTGTAGAGCCTGGGCTGTCTACAGAGATCGCATTTTTTTACAGTTTGACCAGCGGACAGGCAGCAAGCAGATAGTGAGGAGATGTTTGCTGTATGTAACAAAAAATGTTTTATGGTCTAAAACGTGTGAATTCGCTTAGAGCACCTTTAAGGCGTTTCACCACAGACAGCGTTTTCATAACTTCTGTAGATCATTGTGCCCTATATAGTATATAAATATGACTGTAGTCACCTCTGGGTCCAGTGAAGCCAGCTTCTCCCATCGTTCCGGGTTCACCTTTAATCCCCTTCATGACTTCTTTCATATGTGGTGTTATAATTATAATTGGCTTTTCACCTGGAGGGCCCGTCAGACCTCTGTCACCTTGAGAACAAGATATAAGAAATTCAAATATATATGACCACTTGATTAATACACAACGAATCACATTTTCTTTTAAACTCATAAATTACATCCAACATTTCTGCATTTGGCAGACGTTTTTTTTCAAAGAGACTTTGCATTCAGTGTTATTTTTATCAGTATCCACAACTTATTCGCTGTTAATGCAATGCTCTACCATTTACGTTTCATAAACACTGCATTTACATACAAGGAGTTAAGTGATAGATATATTATTAGGTATATATTGTATATGCATATTTACATATTAAAAACTCACCTTTAAGGCCTTTTACACCTTCAAAACCCGGAGGTCCTTTTTCACCTGGAAGGCCTTTTTCTCCTTTCAACCCTCCATATCCTTTTTCACCAATCACACCTCCCATTCCTGGGAAGCCAGTCATGCCTTGACCCCCTTTGACACCTTTAAAAAGTTACATAAGATTGAAAGTAAGTGAATCTCAGTGCTTCCCAGTTAATTTCATTTTGCTTGTTGAGATTACACTACAACAACATCAACAATCAAAATCTTGCTGTCTATCAATCAAAATACCACTGCCACTTTAATGCCCTTTAAAAGCATTGGTGGGTGTAACTAGTTACTACGTAATAAGTTATTGTAATTTAATAAATTTTTGTCATGATTCACACGATAATGACACATTTTCCCTTGGAAACGTAAAGTAAGGGATTCCTCTTATTTGTTAATTTAAATACAGTTACTTCTGATGTAACTACATATTGTGTATAGACTGTGTATGTTTACTGTAATACAATAATAGTCGATTTAACATCAACATTTGAAGTCTAACGTTAAAATGCATGCTTTTTATGTATCCTTCTCACTTAAACTCTTTCTGTGCCAGGATTTTTTACCAGTTACCAGTCAGCGTCAGTATAATATCATAATTTTCATAAAAGTTCATGTTTTATAATTTGGGTAAGAGTGAATAATAGAGTAAATATGGATTGCCCTAAAAACTCGTCTTTGGCATGGAAGCGTTTTCTCGACGAGGTAACTCATTAATGATGGGGAAAGAGTTAAATACTTTGTTAAGTAAAAAAGAATAATGGTAACATTCTAGTTTCCAATTCTTACTATTAACTGGTTGGTTATTGGCATTAATATTACTGAGATGTTGGCTGTTTATTACTTAAATGGCACATATTAATGCTTTATTCTGCAAACCTTATTCTACATTCTTAACCATCCCCATTTCTACCAATACTTAAAATGAGCAACAACTTTATTAAGTATTAATAAGCAGTAGTTGGAGTAGACTGAGGCAAAAAGTAGTTAATAGTAAGAATTGGACGCTATAGTGGGACCAGAATAATTTATGTACTTTTATATGAATCATTCAAGCTGTTTGAAGCCTATCTTTGTATCATTTACTAAATAAAATTTAAAGAGCCACACAGATCCAAAATAGAAAATGACCTGTATTGCAGTGTGTCATGTAGCTGTCCATCAATGTAAACAATGTGCAAAGTAGTTGAACCAAAAAGTGCACGATTAATAAAGTTATTGGCTTCTAAAGTAGGGAGTCGACTCTGAATCACTGAAACGAGTCATCATATGGATTGAATCTCTTGCCTGACTTTATCCACGTAATACGAACACTTGCATAATAATCTCCGCCTACAGCCTTGCCAAGGAGAAACGAAAACTATGACCTGCCCACAGCTAGTTAGTGTGTAAACATCATATCACGCTGTGTTTTCAGTTTGTGTTGTTTTCACTACCAAAGGATGAAGATATATGAAGAATCAGTGGTTAAAATAGCTTTTTCAAGGAGGGATATACTAAACTTTTGGCTGTGAAGAATAAGTGGTTAAAATTGTTTTTTCACAGATGTATTTAATAAACGTTTGGCAATGAAAGATGGTTCAGTACACACTTTATTTGGAACAACATGCGTCTCCTAACCACAACCTGTAAGTATGATTATTACATTGTGTTTATTTTCCCCGGCCAGTTCTAAAATGTCTAGTTTACTGTAATGTCTTATCAGTAAGCAGCGCTATCAACACATGTTGCAGTACAACTGTGGCCCGGTTACCTTAAGTTACACTTGCTTAAATGAGTGTAAAAATGTTAATGTCTGTCGTCATTTTTATAACTTGGACTAATGATGAATGATGTGTATTGATGCTGGTGTTTAAACTCTTAATATACTGTCAGAGAGTCACGTTAGCAAGCGGCTAAAGCATGTGCACTTGTGTTTACATTTTAGCTATGGTCCAGTTAGCTTACATAAATGCTTAAATGAGTGTAAAATGTTAGTGTCTGTCGTCGTTTTTATTGCTTGGATTAATCATGAATGATGTGTATTGATTGATTGATTGATACTTTATTTATTCCGAAGGAATAAATAGCATTGATGTCGATAACGTCTTCTCAGTAAATCATGTTAGCATTAGGTCAATACATGTTGCACTATTGTTGGTCTGTGCCACTGATCTGTGGTCTGTGCGGAGACTCTGTCAGTTGACCAATCAGAGCAGAGTAGGCTACTGAAAGGTGGGGTTTAGACAGACTGAGTAGTTGAACGGCTTCACACGAATCGTTTGGGTATCTCTGAGAAATGGAGTCATTTTAAATTTATATTTTGAGAAAATGACAGTGTTTTTTGACCTTGCATGCATTTAAACTTGTTTTCCGGGACTTTGATAGGATGCTTAAAATTTGCATCTTACTGGCACTTTAAAATGTAGTTAGCAGTAAGTAATTAAATACTTTTGTAGAGAGTAATTCTTACAATAATCTAATTGTATGATTGAAGATGTAATTAGACACCAGTAATTAATTACCTTTTTGATTAAAAAAACACAATCTTGATGTGACCATCAGTAATACGCTTCACTAAAAGCCTTAAAAAAGCCTTGGGAAATTACTCTGGAAAGAGTAGCTTCACCTGCAGTGACGTTCAAAATAAAATATTAACCTCTGAGCCCTGGTTGTCCATGAAAACCAGGGGAGCCCTCTTGTCCTGGATCTCCCGGTTGGCCAATGTTTCCCGTCACACCAGGATTCCCAGGTTCTCCAGGAATTCCCTTAAATCCCCTGGCCCCAGGAAGACCGGGTTCACCCTGATCTCCGCTTGCTCCACTCAGACCTACAGAGATACATTAAGAAATGAAATAGTTTTTAAATGTGAGGGTCTTGGGTCACAGGTGATATCAAACAAAGAATTGAAATGTGTGTGTAATAATCATGATAACACGGATAGTATTCAAATTATGTTAATGAAGTTTGTGATGTCACCAACTCCTGGTTTCCCTCAAAGGATCTTTTTGATCTTTAAGATGACAATGAGATGTCTAACAATCATTATTTCAGCCTTTGGGTTGGGAGACGGATTAAAGTAAAAGTAAGCTTTTCTGTTCAGTTCATTCACAAGATGCTTTTGGTTTCTTATGGAACTAGCTGTATAAGATTTTACTTAATATATGCATTTATTTCTGTCAAAGACTTGAAATAGGGCTTATATTTTCTCATGTATTTACCCTTTGGTTTAAAGCACCAGTTTTGTTACCTGGCGGTCCAACGTTTCCAGGTGGTCCAGGAGGTCCTCTTTCACCGGCATTCCCCGGATATCCAAATATCCCTGCGGGTCCAGGTCGTCCTATCTCTCCAGGAAGACCTGAAGGGCCGGTTTCACCCTTGAGGCCGATGATACCCGGCATTCCATCCATACCTGCATATCAGTGCATGCTTTTGTAAATCTCAGCAACAACTGAACTGAACAGAAGCAGCATTTATACTGTAAAAATTATACATGTTCTCACCCGAGTGTCCTTTTGGGCCTGGATCTCCGGGTAAACCAAAATCACCCCTCTGTCCTGGCAGTCCTGGTTCTCCGGGAGCTCCAGCAGAAGCTCCTAAAACTTCACCATGTTCACCCTTTTCACCAGGAGCACCACTAGAACCTGGTGTACCAGGGAGGCCTGGAGTTCCTTCTACACCTTTAAGCCCTGGATATCCGTAATCACCACGAGGTCCTATAAAACCTGAGTGGGCAAAATCAGATTGTCAGAGATGAGAAATGGAGGCTAATAGACAAGTACAGTTTAGCATAAATATGAGAGCAATCAGCATTTACCCATTATTCCAGGAGGGCCTCCTTTTCCTGGTTCACCTGTCTCTCCTTTGACTCCAAGTTCTCCAGAAAGACCTTTAGTACCTTTTAAACCTGGTACTCCTAGAACAAACATATGTGGACAAACATAACGTAAACAGATCAAGTCAAGAATTACTAAAGGTTTTGTATGTGAAACATGTTATACAACCAATTACCAGTAAATCCATCGTATCCTGGAAGACCAGGAGGCCCTCTTTCTCCAGGTAGCCCAGGATCTCCAATACAATCTAACAATACCAAAGACAATTATTATATTATTAAAATATTACCATTTGCATAGGTCTATGGCAAAAGAGCACTTAGTTTGCAGCACTTCAACCTTGGGTGCACCTTACTGTGCCCAAGGTCAAAGTGCTGCAAACTAAGTGTTCTTCCGCCATACAATTTAGTTCTCATTTTTATCCGCTTAGAAAATCGCCACGTTTTTTTTTTGTGCCACCATACTTGCTCGTGAAACTACTCATGTAACAGTCTTTAAATAGGGAAAACATGAAAGTGTTTGGTGGCTTCTAAATTCATCCCAGTTTGTATCCTAATGAATGAATGGGGCTAGGATAAATGGATACGCTGTACAATGATTTAGTGCACGCATTGAGAAAAGAGAGTTATGTATTCATTTGTCTAAGTTGAGGGAAGAACATAGTAAAATACTGAAAAAGGGTGCTGTTTTCCTTTAAGTCACTTCCATGTTGGATTGGTCAGAACAAACACTGAGAAAATGTCATCTGAACAATAGATATATTTTCAGATATATTATGAAATATTGAGTTAATTTTTTATTTTTTTCAAAATTAAACAAATGAACAGGTAAATAAATGATTGTTATTGAGGACCCTAAATGCTGGATTGACTGTTATGTGATAAAGCAATAATACAGGAGATAGATGGTTCACCAACACATTACCTGAAATATCCCACTGCCCACCTTCTCTTGAACTACAGTCTCCTGTAAGACACATGTATATAATAGATATGTTAATGGCTAACAAGACAATACCAGAATACTAGAAATTGTCTAAAAGGTTTTTCATTATCAGTACTGGCATAACGAAGTTAATGCACTCAGAGACTGCAGGAAAATGTTTTCACACCTGCTGCACCAGGCAATCCTGGATTTCCGTCAAAGCCAATTCTTCCTTCATCTCCAGGAAGGCCTTTTACACCTTTAAGTGCTCCAAGAACTTGACCAGGTTCTCCTATTAGGCCTGTCGCACCTGGAAAACCTGGCTGACCTGGGTAGCCCTTGTCTCCAGGCTCACCTACTGGACCTTCTCCTTGAATTAACATAAATATGTAGACATCAAGGAGTTAGCGTTTGGCTAGCATCTGAAACGGAGCGACTGCATAGTTCCATGCGCCAGCCTAGAAACTGACAATAAAACCATAAACTGAATAACTGACAATAAAACCATAAACCGAATAATTCTAATCCGGAGTGGGACTCATTTTCAGCCCTGGAGTTTTATGCCTACTTTAGTTCACGACTGACTATATTAAAATAATATCATTAAGTCCTCAGTGGCATGTATAAGTCTTGCAATTTATATACAGCCTTGCAATTTATTGTATTTTTCAAATATATAATTTTTAAGGTATTTAAGTATTATTCAATTAAACTTATTTAAAAACTACAGAGAGGGAACAAATGTGTTTGTGTTCCCCCTATATTTCTATTGTTAAGAAATGGTGGGTCTTGAGGTTACATGTCAGGTTGAAAAAGTTTGGAAACCCATGAAATACAATACACAAGCAAGATTTATGCAGTCAAAACAGATGGAATAATTAAAATCCTTAAAATCTTAGATTATGTATTTTGCAAAATAACGTAAAGTAGGCCTACTTTCTGTCAAAGAAAGAACAAATATATAACGAAACATGACTTTCAAAATGTCGTTTTACTTGAGAAAACACCATATTCGTAAAAAACTTACTCTTTTCTACAATAAACTAAGATGAGTTTTGCATCAAATACATTTTTGTTACTTTTGCAATAGACTATCTGATAGGGATGCATAATAATTAATCGCCATTAATCTATAGCAGAATAAAAGTTCTCGTCCACATCACACATGTGTGCGAACTGTGTACAACAACTCTGCATAGATAAATGCACACACATGCATGTATTTGAAGTATTAAGATATAAGTATTTGAAATGAAAACTATTTCTTTATGTCTAGTGACATATCAGGGCCATTTTATGATTAATTGATATACATTTCTTACATACTGTTTACTTTAAGAAATGTTTACATGTGTCTATACATTTGTATATTTATGTATAATTTATATTATATGTAAATATAAATGCTTACTATATGAATATATATTTTTCCTTAAAATTATACAGGCATGTGTGCATATTTCTAATAAATACATAATTATTATACACAGTTCACACACATATATCATGTAAACAAAAACTCTGCTATAGATGAATCGTTATGCATACCTACTATCTGATGATTCATAGACAATTAATTGTATCATCTATGACTTAGATTTTAAACAATTACGATTTGTAGATCCTATTTCTTTAAAGGCCGTTTGCAACAAGTAGCGCTCAAGTTTATTTTAAATGTAGATGTGCATCAAGTGCACTCAAATATAGACATGTCTGAAACAAAAGTTGTTTTACGCGAATTATAGATGGACCCTAATGCAAAAATTCTTCCAATAAGTGGTCGGGACACAATCCACTTGGACATATAGCGGTGGGGACATTTCCCACCCGCGAATTACATAAATGGGACTGCTGTGAGAGCAGGCAGCCTAGGGACAGCAACCTTAACCCGGTGGCATGACAACATTGGCCTTCTCATTTTTACAAAAACAGACTGTCCCACCGGAAATTCTCCTGGTGCTCCCGATTAAACAATCCAAGCTTGGCCATGATGGTAAACTGGACAGGGAGGTGTAAAAGGATGTTTTACTACACCTCTAGCGAGTGGATAGCTTTTTGTGCGTCCTTTTTAGACATACGGTATCTCTAAATTACACATTAAGATCCATGCTATCTGGATAAGTCTGAAAGACATCATAGCATTTCTATAGATAACAATTTACCTCTCATTACACAATATCATAATAACATAACACTTGTGCACAACAATACAGTTGTTGCTTTTTGACAAGTGGTATGTTTAACAAGACTCACTTGAAGTCCTCGAATACCAGGGTTACCATCTTGTCCAGTAGGTCCAGGTATGCCAGGCTCTCCTGGGTGACCACTGAGACCTGGGTCCCCGGGGTCACCGGGTAATCCTACATGTCACAAGTACATGCCAAAAACTAAAACTTCTGTGTGTTATGTATTATTTGATTATAATTTATTGCATGCAAAAAGAATGACTACTAAACCTTTCTCTTTAACTACAAACAATTCTCCTTTTCTTCCTTTGGGTCCAGGTAATCCTCGAGCACCAGGACGACCCTATACCACATGGGAAAACATATGGGCAATGTTTAATAATACATGAATTAAAATGTCCTTGTATTTCCTTGTAGTTGGCTTAGCAGTTGTTGGGTGGCTTGGCTTGTCAATGTATTAGATTGCTTATAATATATAGAAGTAAGACCAAGTGCTTAAGGGAAAGATTTTATGTAAGGAAGAAGAAATTAGACAAAACAAAAACATTATGAAATACATAGAGTACATTATTGTAGAATACACAATAATACCCAAATTACCTCATGAACTCATGGGCAGTCATATGTTGAGCAATTCATATGCATGTCATAACGTTGTGAAAGTTCAAAAAGAACTTCAGCCTTAGACTGAAGAGGAAGTTTTAAGTTGTGAAAGTTTTTGTAATACACTGTCAGAAAAAAATATGTACCCCAGTTGTCACCAGGGGTGTACACTTTCAAACCGCTTTGCCACTAAAAAGTTTATATTAGTACCTCAGAGGTATATCAGTACCAAAGAGAGCTTATTAGAACCTCAAAGAAACATATTAGTATCTCAAAGGTACATGCTGGTACCAAATCTGTACCTAGACATATTTAAAGGGTACTGCCCCAATGACAGCTGGGGTACATATTTTGACCATTTTTTTTCTAACAGTGTACCTTCTTCAATCACATAACATAAAAAGTCATTATATGACCTTTTTGAACATTTACAGGGCATTTATTTAAATTGTATTTAGATCACATGTGACCTCAAGAAGGCACAAACTATTTTATCCCATTGAACATCAAAGATGGTGGCATATGGCATGTATCTACTTACAGGGTCACCATCTTTGCCTCTGGGTCCAAAATCTCCCTGGTCCCCTTGTTGACCCCACTCGCCCACCATGCCAAAATCACCAGTTTCACCAGGAGGGCCCGGAGGTCCAGGCATGGCTTGTGAACTGCAGTTACATGCACCATGGTCACCTGATCAAATAATTAAAACATACAAAAAGCAAGTCTGTCAAACGTCAACACAAACACATAAAAAATTAAGCACCATAGATTCCCATGGAAGTATCTATTTTGCCCTAAAAACAATGTAATGAAATAGCTGAAAAGGCCTTGCAACTATCCCCAGCTGTAACCAGCCCTGTGATCAAAACCAGCAAGATGATCGTACCCTTCGGTCCCTTTTTCCCTGCACTTCCCGGACGTCCGCGTGGTCCTTTTGCCCCTTTGAAAGATTCTGGCACTGAATCAAAGCACATAAAGAGTGATTAAGTGTGTCCATTATGGCAAACTCCCCAGACATGTACAGATCCTATCTAATTGAGCAGGGGAAGTATTTTTGATAACATGCTGTGTTATTTTGACAATAGAGCCCATGAGTGTAGTTATTACACTTACATGACCCCTTGGGTCCCGGTGGTCCACTGGGTCCTTGCTGCCCACCAAAGCCTTTAGGTCCAGGCTCAGTGGCAGGATTACCAGTTTCTCCAGCTTCACCCTTGAATCCCTTCTGTCCTTTTGGTCCCTCTGGGCCCCAAAAAGCCTCTATGGATAAACAATTATAACAGTGATGGCATTAAGTTTCAGCAATGCCTAATTTGTGATGAACATAAAGTATTAAAAAATAGGTTGACAATTCTTACATAGATTACATACAAAGTCTATGCAAAGACGCAAATAGAAGCAAACTCGTGCGGGGTAATGCAAATAATGCAAATTGGGGGGTGCGATTGCCGCGAAAGCACATTTTCCTCAAACGTGTAAGTTGAAAATATTCAACTTAAGGGAAAAATTTGCATGACCTTGTTAAATCCCGCGAGTAATTTAGAGCGAGAAACGTGATGCTTCGCATTTGGTCTGTGCGCGGGATAAGATGCTGTGTACACACTAAACACAAAGCATCACTTTCTTGCTCTAGATTACTTCATGTCATGTGAATTTTTCACCTGAGTCCAATATTTTCAACTTGCTCTTATAATCTGTGTTTTCATTTTTGACCTGTGTTGATTATTTAATTATCATGTGTTATTTGTTATCATGTGTTTTTTGTTCATTTTCATGTGTAGAAACCGTGCAGTTTTAGCTGGTAACAGTGTGAGCATTTTTACAACATTTTCTTGTAAAATTTTAAAGCAATATAGACACAAATTGTACTTTTTGTAATAACAGCTTAGAAACTGTGGTTCACTTATATTGGTACTGCCCACTTGTAAAATCCTTTTGGGAAAATGTTTGTGATTTTATTGTTAAGAATATTGATGTTGATTTTGGAAACGTGCTTTTTTGGTGTTTTGAAGAATTAAAGAGACTACCATAATACCAATAGTATTTACATAATAAATCTGATTCTTCTGTTAGCAAAATTTCATATTCATAAATGTAAATTTTCTGAAAAAAAAACTGTTCCAAATCATTAAAACAAGAAATTAAACTTTATATTGATTCTAAAAGATTCTCTTTAAAGCAAAAAAAAAAAGAAAACAAAACTGAAAATCTGTACTTTATTTAATATTTTATTGTAAATTGCCCCTAGCATACTTTGTATTTGTATTGTTACTGTCAAGTTTTGTAATTGATGTCTGTTGCAAATTCAATTTAATAAAAAACAGTGTAGAACACGAGTTAAAGTCAAAGACAACAAGTATCCCTTTTTGTGTAACTTAGTACTTAGTTAGGTACGCTGTGTTATAATTAACTCTTTCCCTGCTTTCAATTAAGGGAAAACGCTTTTCATGCCAATGACCAGTTTTTCTGGCAATCCGTATTTCCATTATTATCCACCAGGTGGCCAACTTATAAAACCCGGAAGTATCCCCTTAGAGCAAACAGTTCAAACCAAGGATCGCTCTGAATCTGATTTTTACTAAAATGAAATTATCTCAGCTTTTTGCGCAAAATTTGGTATTTTTAAAGAAACCTACCCATAATTAAGAGGTGATAAAAAGAGAACCAATAAAGATATGATGAAACATGAAAATTCCTGGTGCTGACTGGAAAACGCTGGCGGGGAAAAGTGATAAGTCACCCTTGCCAGACAATTATTACTCACTCTGTGAAAACACAGCTCAAGTTGTTTCTAAATATAACCTTCATATGCTCAATATTGACTAAGTCAAGAGTCAGTCAGGGTCACAATATAGGGGCAGAGACAGATTGCGGGGGCACTCTAGGCTAAAAGCTATTTTTCATTCTTGATGTTCAGGCCTTTAATCTGCTGAAATAAATATTTTTAGGGTTTATAGGGTTAGTGATAGTGATGGAAAATTTGCAGGTCATGAATTGGACGTCAATGTTTGGTAAAAAATTGTACACTGAAGCATATAGTACTATCTGTCAAGTACTGACATTGGCAGGTGTTATTCATGTGTAAAAAGTTGTGCAAAATTGGACGAAGAAACCTTAAAGACCATACCAGAGGACTGTGCTGGACAGTTAAAGAGTACAAAACATTAATCAAACACAGTGGCGCAAAAAGTGGGATACGCACCAAAGTATAAAAAAAAATTTTTGTTAGTATTTTCTATATGTAGCTGCTGTTGTGCAACTCTAAATAATTTCTGTATTTCCTCAACATTATATAACATTTTAGATTACAAACAGGCTAGAGTAGGCGCCCTCATAAGATTCCATAATAGAATTTTGGATAATAATGGAATATCTCCAGTGGGGGCGCCGGCACCGTAAGCGCGCTGAGCGAGCAGGTATGTACAGCTGTCACAGTACGCACACTGTTGTTGTCGAAAGATGGATAAAGATTTCAGGGGGAAAAAAAGGAAAAGAAAGAGGGACGCACGAAGTAAAGCATATGAAGTAAAGAATAAATGTTACTAATTAATGTTACTTTTTCTCATTCTAATGTGTATCTCCTAAAGAAGCACTGCATAGGGACCCTGTTAGTCAGAGTGCAGCTTATGTGTGTGTGCATGCAAACATTGACCAGAGAGTTTATCTCTGTTTTTAGGCTGAATGGTGATGTACAATATATCTTGTTTTTTAGAACTGGTTGAAAATTTGATTTTATCATGTCATCATGCTATATTGTTGTAAATGATTTTCACGAGTTTACACTTACAAATAAGTTGGATAGATATATTGGTAAACGTATTTGGCGTGCTGTCCTGGAAGAGGGCTCTGAGAATGGTAATTGGCCCGAACACAGAGTATCCCTCCCCAGGTTTAGGAGTAATCTGGAGAGTGAGAGCAGATAAGGAGTGGTGCAGGAATTCTGAAGATTTGGGGAGAATCCTAGTGCGTTTACATGCACAGTCTTACGTCAATTATGCTTAATAAACTGATAGCATGTGGGGTCATGTAAACGCGTAAAACGATTTTCCTTTATTCGGGGAAAGCCCATAAACGGCGTAAGCAAATAACGATTGGCATAGGTAGTTTTTTCTCATTACACCTATTTCGTGTGGCATGTAAACACCTTAACCGGCTTTCTCACGGTTTTGTCCATGTGCGCATGTCTCTGTGTATGAAAGATAAACGTCACACGTGGAAGTAAGCGCAAAGTAACACATAAAAGTCTCCACTCGATTAAAGCAGTTGACTTGTTCCTCCTGAACTACGTTAATACAACATAATTAGTTGATTTGCACAATAAAAAACAGCTTTTTGATCTTAAGTGGATTCGGACACGCCTTAAGTGCACATGCGTTAGACCGTGTGCTTAGATCGTATATTGCCCAGCCCTAATGAGCATCAAAGCAATAAATTTATGTCACAATTAGTGTAATTAAAGTAAAACAAATTGTCCTTATTTGACAGATAGCCTGAACCTAAGGAAAGCAATTTGGGACATTTTAAACAAGAACCAATGACTTTTATTTAGAAATAAAACCAACAATTAATCTGTTCCTTAAAGTTCACTGTGGGTGGTTTGTTGAAGTTTGTTGTTATTTTTTATATTTATCTGAAGATGCTAAAAAATGTATGGTGTCATTCTTTATATTTATCTTGTTAAAGTTGTTAAAATGTAAGGTGTTCCTTGTATCTAATTTATTGTATTTATAATATTTCATTTGTTTATATATTTTTTTCATTTATATTACCCAAAGTTGTCTAGGTTGTTTAAAACTCTTTTCCCACCATCGACAAGTTATCTCGTCAATTAAGAGAAAACATTTCCCTGCAAATTGCACTTTCCTGAGGAGTTTTTACGGTAATCTATATTTCCGCTATTATGCACTAGGGGGCGCTCTTACCCAATTTATAAAAAACTGAAGCATCTGCTAATTCTACAACATTGTAAACTCTGTGAAAGCTTTGATCTTTGTTCTGCATCTGATCTCTAACAAAAATACAATTATTTCAGCTTTTTGCTCAAAATGTGGTATTTTTGAAGAAACCTACCCATATTTGAGAAGTGATTACTTTTTCCCGTTTTGTTTGTTTATGTGTTTGTTTGGTTGTTTAAAAGCAGAGGTTCTGTCATGATCCTGTCAGCACTGTATGTATTTTCCCTTGTTTCATGTGACAGGATCATGGCAGCCCTTATTACTGTTGTCTTGTTTTGTGTGGAGTCACATGGCTTGTGTTTGTGTACCTCTGGCTCTCCTGTCTTAAGTCTTAACCCTGCCCCCTTGTTAATTATTCATTATTAGTTAACTCCCTTCACCTGTGTGTCCTTGTTCCCTTGTTTAGTTCTCCCCTATTTAATGCCCTTGTGTCTACTGTCTCGTGCTGGATCATTGTTCATCTATGATGATGTCTTGTGTTCTTGTTTTGTCACATCCTGCCCTGTTTAGTGTCATGTTATGTTATAATATTCTTTTGGATTATTGTCTTTGGTTTACCCCCTCGAGGGTGTTTTTGTTATATAATAAAAGTATTTTTTGGTTGAGAGCTGTCTGCGCTTGGGTTCTGTCTTCCCCACACCTGACAGGTTCTGTTCTTTCATTTTAAATATATTGTATGTTAATATATTAATATAAGATAATTTTCCTGGAAGGCATTGTGTGAAACTTTTGTGAAAAATCACCAAAAACGATTTTTAACCCTTTTACTGTCACCGTTCCTCCTGAGGAACACCTGATTTTACTTCAATATTTTGGATGTAAATGTTTATCGAATCGTGACAAACTATATATCTTTGGAAAGGTCTAAGCCTCTAGAATACAGATATTTTCAGTGTTTTATAAAATAAATTATGTAGGGAGAGTAATTGATTCATTTATGATAAGAGTGCGCCTAAAACATTGATAATCCTACTATATGTCACATGTCACCTTAAATTGTCTTCTTTAAAACAAGACCAAGATTAGGCTTCTAGCCCAAAAAAATGCCATAGTTATATTCATTTGAAGTGCAAATCAACTTTTCACCCCCCCCTCCCACTCAAAAGGGTGGTGTGACAGTTATGGGATTAAAATAGGCTGGTGGGGAATGAGTTAATAAATGCTTTATATTTAGTTTGTTTGGATGATTGCCATTTATGAGAACTTGTTATGTTGGAGTAAAAGAACCATTTAGCCATTGTAGACATATGTAGTTATTTAATAGTAGTCTATTTAATGACTAGTCTATACTTGGACTATGGTAAGACGTCCATCAGATTTCACTGATAACCCAGAAGTGATTTCACTTCTGTGTTTAGGCGCAAAATTGCTTGCTGGGAATGGTCTCACTCATTTACCTGATTGGCCGTCAGAGGCAGGAGGTCCAGGTGGACCTTGCTGTCCTATTTCTCCCTTAAGACCTTGATTTCCTATTGGACCACGCTCTCCATCCGGTCCTCGAGGACCCACTATATGCCCAAGACAATGAGTGAAAAAGAAAGACGAGGAGTGTAAGAAAAATATTGTTTTGTAAGAAAAATATTGTTTTGATATATAGTGATAGTGAAGATTTGAAAGTGGACTGCTCTAACAAAACAAAGACATTATAGTAAACAGGGAAATCTAGTGTCGTTTACTAAAATGCATTATTGTTGGTACCTAGGGCTTCATCAAATGGATCTTCTGGGTATATCGACTCTCCAGGTTCACCTCTGTCCCCCTATTGAAAGATATACTTTAAATACAGTTTGTGATGCAAACAGAATTTTGACAAACAAGAAATAGTATTAATCAAAAAGGAATGCATTTGATTTATAACCTTGTGGCCAGAATTTCCTGGGAAACCTTGGTGTCCTTTATCACCCTGTAGGAAAGGGAAGATTAAAGAAAGAAAAGTAAGGCATAATGTAAACACAAATGCGGTGCTTTGTTCTTAAATTTAATAAAAACAATATACCTTGGGTCCTGGCCAGCCATTTAATCCTGGAGTTCCCTAAAATAAAATGTAGGTTATTTATGGGTGCATAAAAATATTTTAGCACTTAAATGTGCATTTGTCCTTAAAAATAATCAAAATGACATAATGACATAATGAAGAAGTATTTAGTACTTTTACATATTACTTATAAAAAATTAATTAACCCTTTACTGTCACCGTTCCTCCTGAGGAACACCTGATTTTACTTCAATATTTTGGATGTAAATGTTTATCGAATCGTGACAAACTATATATCTTTGGAAAGGTCTAAGCCTCTAGAATACAGATATTTTCAGTGTTTTATAGTAATTGAGTAATTGATTCATTTATGATAAGAGTGCGCCTAAAACATTGATAATCCTACTATATGTCACATGTCACCTTAAATTGTCTTCTTTAAAACAAGACCAAGATTAGGCTTCTAGCCCAAAAAATGCCAGAGTTATATTCATTTGAAGTGCAAATCAACTTTTCACCCCCCCACTCAAAAGGGTGGTGTGACACTTATGGGGTTAATGTACACTTATGTGATATAAAGACTCCAGACATAATAGTGCCTTAAAAAAGTTTTATTTTACGTGACACGTCACCAGCTACTAGTTTAATCTAAGTTAAAAAGCTCTTTTTTGTAATTGCATTCATTCACTTAATCATTCATGGCTGACTTCAAATACTGACATCTGGTATTTTGTGTCAGTCCAAAACTACTTCAATTTCTGCCAGTACAATATAAACAAAAATAAGTGCGTACCTTACACATTTAACCACAAAACAAATTTAAGTATTCATACCCGTGGCCCTGGAAACCCTGACACACCCTCCTCTCCTTTGGTGAAATCATATTTCTGCAACAATCAGAAAGAAGAGATTATATCTCATATTTCTATTTCCAATGTGTTTTGTCCAGCAAATACGCAAAACAGGTCTACTTTGGTTTTTATTTTAGTATCTCCACCTTGTCTTTGGAAATTCAACATACATACATAAAGTAGGGATAGCACATTTACAGAGACAGACCTTGTGCTGAATAAAAGGATGTCAGCAGAGGTGGACACTACTTAAGTATTTTAGTTACAGTTTCCAAGCAGCTGTGAGTGTTTGTCTTGGGAAAAAATGTACTTTACTAAAAAATTTTCACTACATTCTAAAGCATAGAATCATTCTGTGTATTCCTTTGAAATTCCATTTAAAATTGATTTAATACCTAATTACATAAAAATGATGTACTTTTTTGAGTAAAAGTAAAAAATTACTAAATGTTTAATGTACTTAAATATTAAATATAAACCAAAAACTTGAAATAATGAAATGAAGTGGAGTAAAAATTATGATAATATGCTTTGGAATGTATGTTTTCCAAAGAAAAACACTGATAAAATACGAATACTTGAAAATGTACTTTTATGTAGAAAGTAAAAATACTTAAGTAGTGTCCACCTCTGGATGTCAGGGAAATTACAAAATAAAAATAAAAAATCTCAATACCAAAAGCTAAAATGTCACCTACCAAAGATCCTTTTTCACCTTGAAAACCTTTTTCGCCTTTTGGACCCTGCACAAGAAAATTATTTTATTCACAGTATATAGCACTTAATAAAATACAGATAGTTTCAAAGCAGCTTTACAGTAATAAAAAAACTGAATGATTTTTGTGAAACTGGTCAGACTTATGCTTTTGTAAATTAGTTAAGTTTTATAAATTTCAAGTATGTAAACGCTTTAAGCATTTACTACCGCTTACGAAAATGAACCATGATTTAAGTAGCCTACAAAAAAAAACATGGTACTAGTTAAATCATAGTTATCATAAATGAACCATAGTTTTTCCACAGAAACCCGTTTAACAGTGGTTTTGTGGTAAAACTGTGGTTTTACAAATGATAATCAAACACCCAAAAAAATGTTTAGTACACTTTTACTATAAATAAACCATGGTTCATTTTCGTGAGGTGATTGTATGTACAGAACAAGCGTGCTGCACAAGCCCTGAAAAGTGAAGCCAAAACGTCTCGATCGCCCCCCAGTGACTGGTCCCAGTATAGGTCATAAAGCCCGCCTCCCCCATGTTATTCAATGGGACTTGAAACCAACAAAAAAAATTTAATTACACTTTAATTATCTTTTTTCCGAAGCTGGTTTCTGTCATTTACTGTAGTTTTTATCACGCTGATGTAAATTCAAATTTTAGTTTTTAAAATAAGTTTGTGTTTAGTTAGTTATTTAATGCTATAAAAACGGTGGTGTCACATCATGATTGACAGCTGTGATATCGTGTGATATGCGCATTCTGCGAGAGCGGGGTCTTGATTTTGAATGGCTTCCTGCTCACTACTGCGTGAACAGGCGTCGTCCATCTTTTTTTACAGTATATGGTACAGAATAGTGAGACTGACATATCATCTTTAACTTTTAAAATCTTTAAAACTTTAAAATCTGACCCTGATCTTTCTTAATAGGAGACCAAATATAAACACTGTTTTTGTTGAACACTTCAATTCAATTATGAACAGAAGTCAAATCAGCTATAAAACTGCTCTTTGGAAAACAGTGATCTCATCTTCCAGCTCAATTCAGTTAAAGATTTGAAGTCTTTTTATGAGACTCTTAATGGATTCTCCCAAGAAATCAGTATTTCTGAATGGCTTTAAGCAAATTTGAGGTGAAAGTATTTGATGGACATATAATATGTGCCGGGAGCATTCGGTTCATATCATTAACTCAATTATGACGGAGGTGGCTTTTAGAGGCTTTTGCATCTAAGCTCGTCATTAGTTCTCATACAAAAGTGCCAGTGTTGTCAAATCGAGTATTTTAATTGATATTAAGTGTATTTTGTTCAGATAACACCTACTGACATTAAAGCCAAAATATGTAATACATTTTTTTATTTTTATAATACAATATTTAAAAACCACTTCCACAGTGTGATATACTGTGTACTTACATTATCCCAAAAGTTCCCAAGGATTTGTAAATCCCCCCTAAAAATCCTATTTTTTTTAACAATGGCGTGTCCTTTGCAATAGTGACTTAATAACCACGCTATCACTGGTTTCCGATTATAGAAACTATGGCAACACGAGTGGTTTTACAGCATCTAACACGCAGTTGTTAAGCATTGCAGCTAATTCATTACAATGACACAGTGGCGACCGGTGACTTCTTTTTTCGAGGGTGCTCGATGCGAAGTTTGTCACAACATGTGTGTAGCCCGTCATGTGTGTGGTTCGTCATTTCAAAGTATGTGTTCTGTGCGTTGAGTGATGTGCATCATGTGTCTTGTCGAAGTGATTGCCTGCTGCAGATGCGTCTAAAGGGTTTATAATAAAAGAGACGCTCGCGTTTGCCGGATACTCGCATAATCTCATGTGTAATCAGAGTTTACTGTTAAGGGAGTGTCTTTTGTTAACGTAAGCGTTTTTTTTTTTAAACGGTTCATTACTTGTTTTGACAAAACACGTAATGCACATGGTTTACATGACGCATCAAACACGAGCAACACACATGACACTCAGAACACTTATTTTGAATTTGCGCCCCTTGGAAGAGCAGTCACGAGCCGCCACTGCAATGACATAAAATAATGTGATCAAACGTACATCTATTTATCACCTCATCCATGAACACCATTAGCAAATTCCATACATCTCTGAATAGTAAAAACAACATCTCCCATTGTTCCAGTCTCCTTCATAATGTCATTTAGCTTCACCATTTTTATTCTATTATTGTGAAATAGCGACGTTTGGTTGTGAAAATCCAACATATTGTTCATTTTTTGTGAATTTCTTACGTGAGAGTCTGGAGGTGGGCGGATTTGAGAATGAGGTCCTGGTAGGCCTGGTTCTCCAACATCACCCTGTGTATGAAAAACAATATATTTAACCTATAGTGCAGACTAAAGATAATACTTTTTGAGTATATATTGTTAAACATTACCTGTTCTCCTTTGACTCCTTTTAATCTTCTAGTGCTTTCACCCTGTAGAGACGTAACAAATGTATATGGTATTTTGTAACTAGAAAAGGTGACTCGTAAAACTTTATATTTGTGCCATATATTGCATTGGTATATTGCATGTAAATCCTTTATAAACTGCAAAATATTTTTTTTTACCTTTTGTCCTTTTATGCCATCATTACCAGGAGGGCCCTAAAGAAATACAGTTTGAAGTAAAAATTTCAGGTTTGGAGTAAAGCAAGCCGTACAATTTTACTGTATGTATGACTAACTTACCGAAGGACCTTGAAATCCTTGTAGACCTGGTTGACCTTGATCTCCCTCTGGTCCCTGTGTGTGTGTGAAATTAGATGTTTAGTAAATCACTTCCATGATGCTTTTTAATATACTATCATCACAATTAAAATCAAGTTTGAAAGTAAACTTACATATATTCCTGGCAAGCCTTTAGGTCCTCTATCTCCCTGTAAGATGACAAACCCAGAAACATGTTTGCTGTTTCATGACTTTCCTACTAATTGACAATAAAACTCTTTTTCATTGTTCCTATCTAAAGGTTTGTGACATAAAAACATGACATCTCTATTATTTTGAACTGTTTACAAGAAAATCATTGTGCGGTTGCACTCCTGATAAAATAGTTATATGCAAAAATCTCATAATCTTCCCCTGCACCAAATCTCAGATCTAGCCAGACTGAAAAAGTGTGTGTCAATAAAGTCAATCCTACAGTAAATACAAACAAGGGCTACATGAGCCAGTGATGAGGGAAAGATTATTATTAAGTAAATTGAATTAATATATTTTCTAGTGACATGTCTCTCTTAGGACCATCATACCCGGAATCTTTCCATATAGACCCAAACATCCAAGGGGTCTCCCTTCTCTCCCTTTATACCGTGGTGGCCCTTCAAAAATAAAATTAGAAACACAGAGGAAAGAGAAATAGAGAGAGAGAGAAAGAAAAAGACAGAGAGAGACAAAAAGTATTGTGTTTTAGAATGGTCAGGTTTTATATACTTTTTTCATTATGTAATTCAAGTTTAAGTCAAGTTCAAGTCTGCTTTAATGTCAATTGTGTCACAGGTGCCACATTTAGAGAATTTAACTTGCTTTACTCTCACACCCTAGGTGTACAAAGATAACTTCATTTTGTGACACATGAAAACAATAAAGTCCATACTGGTCTTCCAGGGCTGCCACCGAATCCTGCAAATCCTGGATTTCCAGAATCTCCGCGAGTTCCGTTACAACCATCAGCTCCTGGTTTTCCACGAGAACCAGCTGGACCAGGATGACCCTGAGAAGATTTCAGAAAAGTTTAGTTGCACATTAGACATCCTGACATTCTCTAAAGGAGGAGAATCGGCTACGCGTAGTGCAGCCTGTAATCCATGATTAATTGCCTCTCCCTTGTGGCTTATTGCTTTATTTATTTGTCCAACACATAATGGGGTGGTTTCCTGGACAGGGACTAGCTTAAGCCAGGACTAGGCCTTAGTTTAATTAGGAAATATAACTAGTTCAAACAAACATGCCTTACTAAAAAAAGGACTTGTGTGCACTTTGAGGCAAAACAAAGGGCACTCGTGTATTTTAAGATATGTCAGTGCAAGTTGTTTTCAGTTGGGATAGCTCTTACTTTTATTTTAGTATAAGACTAGTCCAATCCCTTTTGGATAACCAAAAAAATTACTTACCGGAACACCATCTGCTCCATCAAACCCTGGAACACCTTGCATTCCCTGACGAAAGCCAGAAATTATAAAAAATGTAAAATGCCAATATTTCATGTAAACTTACACAATACACTGTAAGAAAAAAAGGTCAAATATGTACTCCAACAGTTCCCATTAATAGGTCCTAATATGTATCATTAGGTACAGATATGTATGCATTTGGTACCAATATGTACCTTTGAGATACTAATATTTATCTTTGTATTAAAGGAGCCGTGAATCAAATACTCAATTTTAACTTGATAATTTGTTATATAAGAGATCATCATACTTAAATAAACATCCTGCAAGAACGGCCGAGTGAGAAATTCGGAATTCAAGCACCTCCCCAAACCCAAATACAATGACCACGTTTGTAGCCCCGCTTCGCGTGACACACGTGGGGGCCAGGGGCAAAGCAAACCATGCAGTGTCTCAACAATCAGTAAACATGTCTTTAAAGATTGCCAAATGTAACCAAAATTACTTTTAAATACATTTTTCCTGAGGGACTTTTATTTTGATGCGGTGATCTGTTATGATAGAGTAACCATGGAAACGGAGTCTTCGGTTGTGGAAGAACTGCGTGGGAACAACACAGAAGCTGTATACCTTAATTCAGAGGCTCGGAACATAACATGCGTGGTTAAGGTTTGTTTTTGAAGAAGTTCCAGCTCGCGTGGGGAGTGTTTGTTTATTTTGTGTACCGCGGATTCATTCAAAGAAGCCAGAAGTCGATGCTGAATTTGCAGAGACTGTGATTAAAAGCACCACTAATATTGGATCTGACAAAAATGACACAGCAGTATACACTGTAAGTAAAACATTTTTTTTTACTTTATATAAGATAACGTTACTGCGTTTCACTATTGCTTTGTAAGAGATGTCCTGTTGTAACATCCCTGTTTTGATGTACTTAAAACATTAAAATGATTAATAAAGGTGCAACACTTAACAATACAACTGTAATATAACGATAGAAATATACAAAGTTATTGAAAAAGACCTATCAGCCGTGGTTTAGATTCTGATGCGTGCTTACTGTGTTGTATACGGTTATTTAGTCGAGTTTATTGTTTTGTTTCTACTTTACTATACGTATTGTCATTTATGTGTATCATCTTTAGCACCCAGAATCTTTTGTGGCTCAAACATATATGTGTTCGGCTGCTATTTTTACACATTAATGTTTTTAATGTAATGTCATGTAATGACGGGGAATGAAGCTGTCCAATCATAGCAGTGGGCGTTTACGTCCAGGTCTTCAATGCGGCCCGTCCCTTCAAACAAACCATTTCTCCAGACAGCCACTAATCCATGTTACAAAATAGCCTATTACTTATTGCTTTTGATGTTTTTGAATGTAAATACCATGCGAACATCATAAGTAGACCTCAAACAACAGTAAAACAATAAAATCGACAAATTCATGGCCCCTTTAATAAGCGCTCTTTATATATGAATACTCTTCAGAAGGATGTGTTAATAAAAAAAAAATGTTATTATGCTATTTAACACATTATGTGTTATTTGTGTGGATTTTGTATTTAAAAATAAAAATAAAATGACAACACAAGTTGTGTTAAAAGTGTCTATTTTGGGGCAATGCATGTAGTGTGGTGTCCCAAAACTAACACTAAACACTGATTGTGTTGTTTTTAAGAGTGTACCTCAAACTTTTTTAGTTGTCATAGTTGTTAAATTTAGGTACTCTTTACTTAAAGGAATAGTCTACTCATTTTCAATATTAAAATATGTTATTACCTTAACTAAGAATTGTTGATACATCCCTCTATCATCTGTGTGCGTGCACGTGGGCGCTGGGGCGCGCTGCGACGCTTTGATGGCATTTGGCTTGGCCCATTCGTTCGGTGGTACCATTTGGAGGTGGAGTTGGAGGTGACCAGACACATCAACGTTTTTCCTGTTTTGGACGAGTGGTTGTGCGAGCAAGTTTGGTGGTACAAAATAAAACGTAGCGCTTTTCTAAGCAGATTTAAAAGAGGAACTATATTTTATGGCGTAATAGCACTTTTGGGAGTACTTCGACTCGCCTGAAAAGTCCGCTCCCCTTCTCACTCTCATAATGGTAGAGGGAGGGTGTTACTGCACCGTGTGGAAGTACTCCCAAAAGTGCTATTACGCCATAAAATGTAGCTCCTCTTTTAAATCCACTTAGAAAAGCGCTACGTTTTATTTTGTACCACCAAACTTGCTCGTATAACTACTCGTCTTAAATAGGAAAAACGTTGATGTGTTTGGTCACTTCTAACTTTATCTCTAAATGGTACCATTGAATGAATGGGGCTAAGCTAAATGCTATCGAAGCGTCTCAGCGCGCTCCAGCGCTTACGTGCACGCACACAGATGATAGAGGGATGTATCAACAATTCTTAGTAAAGGTAATAACATATTTTAATATTGAAAATGAGTAGACTATTCATTTAAATATATAGGATAGAATCTACTCAAACAAAGTGAATGCAAATTGTTACGACAATTTTATTGAGTAGATTCCATAGGTTGTTTTTACAGTGTATGTAAGCTTTTTTATAAAGGTTGACTTACCACACTTCCTTTCAGACCCATAATACCTCCTCTGCCATGGTCTCCTTTCTCTCCTTTAGGGCCCTGCAGGCCTCTGTCTCCTGGGCGCCCTTGAGGCCCCGTGGGGCCCTGTGGACCGAGGGGACCAGGCACACCCTAGGGTTCAGATACAAAAGGATCTATATTAAATTACAGTACATATAGATTTTAATAAGCTGAACGTATTTACATATAAAGTTATTACATTTACAGTAATATGCAACACATCTCAATGTTCAGGATGACAAAAAGAAAAAAAACTGCAATAGAACCACATTGTCAGAGGTGTACCATCTGGCATTCACACACAGTATTGATCAATACGTGTGTTAATAATTGGAAATTGGAAATGTGTTAATAATTAATATTCCACAACATAATTAATATAAGCATCCACAATGGTACTTTACTAGCTGTATTTATTTATTTATTAGTTTGTTTAACAGGGACAATGCAGTATAACATTGCTACAATTTCAAGCAGCAGATGCTCCACAGGCTTCTAGCCAAAGGCTAATTTACAGCCCAAGTCCCTGGTTAGGCTTTTATAACAACAATAAAACAAAAATCACACAAAAAAGTTATAATCCCTTCAATTTAAGAAATAAAAACAAGAAATATCATGGCTAAAGGGGATGAGAAGGTTTGTAAAGCAACTTTCCAAATTCTAATATACCCACAAAGAAGCTGATTTGCTGATGAAATGTAATTTTTTTATTGTAATTGTTTGCAACTTTAACACTATATTACCTTGTATAGCTTAACAAAATGTTTTCTTCCATAGACAGTGCTGTTTGGATTGGAAAATAAAAAGCAACCACTAGATGGCAATCTTTACCAAGACATTTTCAGGCCCCATACCGCCACCCAGTGCTCTCCAGGCCACACTACATATATTGTTTTTATGACATGAAGTTCAAGAGCAGTTTAGGGTACATTGGTTGTTCCTGCTTAACAAACTTTTCTATTTAAATGAGAGAGAATGTACAATAAACACTACATTGAGCTGACACATATATACTTTACATCACCCAACATGTATCTGATCTAGACTCTATGGGGCCGTTTCCCAGACAGGGGTTAGCTTAAACCAGGACTATGCCATGAAATATAACTAGTTTTAACAAACACACCTTACTAAAAACATAACTTGTGTGCATTTTGAGGCAAAAAAGGGCACTGATGTATTTTAACATATGTCAGTGCAAGTTGTTTTCAGTTTGGACAGCTCTTACATTTATTTTAGTCTAGGACTAGTATAATCCCTATCCGGGAAACCGCCCCTATATCCTACAGTCATCATAAAAAAAACATTTATATGTTTTCTCATGTTGTACTTTGATATTAGATGCATAGCAACTGGGTATTGTAAATGTTTTTAAATCTGTCCCTCTTATCTGTGAATCTGTCTGCTTAGCATTGGTGCATTACCATGGACCGATTTGCTTATGAAAAATATGTTATATTAGATGTAGACTGAGATACATCGGGGTTCGAAAGTATTGCATCTCAAGTGCTGTCATTAAAGCAAAACAGTGTACATATCAACTATGACCAATTACATACTAGAATTCATGATCATTTTTATTCACTTAAACTAAAAAAAGAAAATAAACCTTTTTGATAGTGCTCTCAGAATACTGGATTCACTGTACGACCGAAAGCAAACTGCAGATGCATTTAATTCCTTTCCAAAGTATAATTTCTATCTACACTGTAAAAAAGTTGGTTCTGGTTGCCTTAAACTTTCATCAACTTCAAACTTTGTAATTAAACCTTTTTCAAAATTCTAAGGCAACCAGGTAACTTACTTTATTTGAACCAACAAATCTTTTTTATAGTGAGTTTATATTCATCAGTCATTATCATGTCAGGCATATTAGGGCAGATAAAGGGTAAGTGTCTCAATATTTGGGACATGATAAGTAAAAACCATTAAGTTGTACATCACTATAGCTTAGCACTTTAATTTAGATTTGTGCAGATTAAGAGCTGAACACTAAACAAACCCCTGATATTCTCTGATTGGATGGATTGATAAACAAGCACCCTGCTTTCTCATGCACACTTTTAAACTCTTGCCTTTAATCCACTCTTGACTTTAAGATCCTGTTTAGACTGAGGAAAGGGTACATGAAGGACGCATGCTTTCTGATTAAAGTGAAAGTACATACTGGATGCTTTTTTGCACACTGTAAACAGTGCATTTAACAGCATCGAAGATTAAAAGACATCTGGGTAGTGTGCTGGGGCCGGTTGCACCAGCTGTGCATAAGTTACAGCATAGCCTAGTTACGAAATGGTTAAAAAACTAAATGTTTTTTGCATTGCACCTTTAAACTTAGTTTAAACGTAACAATACATTGTAAATAAATATTTACGGAAGCCTCTGTCCATGAATAACGGTCAGAATAAGTTGTCAGCCAGATTAGATCACATCAATGAGCTTGTAATTGATTATGAAAAGCAGCAAGTTCGTCAACAAGTTTTCAAGAACTGTTTTGTTTTCTTTGTATCCATCAATTAAAATAATATTTTAATTTTCTTCTTGTTTATTTTCTCCTCCATGTGTGGGATAGAAATTTTCAATTAAAAGTGTAATGTTTTGAGTTCGATAACATCCCAGTTTAAAGAAACAGTATGTAAGAAATTTATATCAATGAATCATAAAATAGCCCTGATATGTCACAAGACATTAAGAAATCAGATTCATTTCAAATACTTATATCACTGACAACAGTGGTCTGGGCAAGATATTGTCATTTAAAAAGTTGAGATGCAGCCCTCAACTGATGTTTATGTTGTCATGTTGTGTATTGGCCACCAGTTTTGTGATTGCAATACCAGTTTTGGCCACACTCCTACATACTGTTCCTTTAAGTAAGAACTTACAAACGACTGGTGCAGCCCTACCCTGGTTACTTGATGATGATGGAGTGACCTGAGATTTGCATTGTGGGAAGTCTAAAGCCGAAGGTATACTAGGATACTATACGTCATTTTCGTCATCATGGGGCTCCGCGGCCGTCCCCGCGCACCGTTCGCATGATGCCCAAAATTTGAGACAAGACACTACACTACAAACAATTACACAAAGGCAATAGACAGCATTTGAACACACACCATCGTCTTTTCTTCATTTATTTTCACTTCTTGCAAGAACAGAAAGCTGTGGAGCATTTTTGTCACCATAATGTTTGATTTCTGTTCTTTGTTTTCTTGTTGTCTTGGTGGATCCACTACTTTTCTTCATCTATCCTAATTTTTTTAATTTAATGTAAATGTTGCAAATCAGTGCTGCCCTGATGGCCTGGTAGAGTAATAATTTGAATAAGAAATCATTTGTATTGCATATACGTGTCCAACACAGCCATCCGCGTGTAGCCGCGGGGAGTATACTTGGAAAGCTGTATGGACGCGTGCGAGCCGGACACAGACGTGGAAAAAAGTTGCTGTACAGGAACAGAATGTGATATCAGAGATGAATTATGACAAGAATTCATTTCTCATTCATTGACTTTTATCCTTTATACTAAAGCGATAAACTGATAACTACAGCCAAGAACAAAACCTATATTTGTTTTCTGGTTTAGGTCTGTATAAAGGGAGACACAGTGGTCCTTATCAGTCAAACAGAAAAGATGGATGTACGTGACGTTTTCTGTGGCTTCAGAGGTCAAGTACTTAAACCCCTGACCTTTGGGACAATAGTTGGCTACTGTTTAAACGCCGGTGTTAGACACTAAAAGTGGAAAAATGTGATTTTCTCAGCCGGTACACAAGGCATCAGGGCATGTCTGAATTCACTTTAACTCATTCGCCGCCAGCCTTTTCTTGAAAAGCTGCCTGTCATCATTTTTTGTCATTTTCACAAAAGTTTCACAAAATGCATTCCAGAAAAATTTTCTTCTAAAAATATATAAACATGCAAATATATCAAATGAAAGAACAGACCATCTGCTTTCAAACAAACAATTAACAAACAAACAAAATGGGACCTCTGTTTATAAACTCTTAAATAGGCCTATGGGTTTTTTTCTTTAAAAATATTTTTTTTAGCAAAAAGCTGAAATAATTGCATTTTTGTAAAGGAATTTAGTTTGAGATCAAATTCAGAACGATTATCAAAAAAGTTTAAAATTAGTAAAAAACAATTTGCTTTGTTTTTTTTTATAAATTGGGTAAGTGTGCCGTCTAGTGGATTGATTAACATAAAACCTCATCAGGAACACGTTTTTTTATGCAAATGTTTTCTCTTAATTGATGAGATAACTTGTCAATGGCTGGGAAAGAGTTAATGTTTATGTAACGTCCTATCTACTAAGTAGGTGCTATAGTAGATGCTAAGTAGATCTGGTCAATATTTAAAGAAAGCATATGTACAATGTCTAATTTTGCAGTCGATGGAAACAATAAAAACTGTGTCAGTGTGTTGGTGCTGAGACCGTGGGGAGGGGGGTCTCGAATACTTGGGTGACGTGTAGCAAATTTTCCCATGGATCTGAGTAAAAAAAATTTGGTTCTAGAAATACAAGACTTCTCCAAGAAAAATGACACATGATGTATTATAACCAAGCCATAATTTAAAAGTCATGGGAGAGTTTACATAAACTTGTCATGATTATGAAACTTATTGCTATGGTAATGAGGCATGACCAATGTTTCAATGTCCTGGAAAGAAATTGTGATTGACACAGTGACTATAATAGCTTTAAAACACTGCCATCATTGCTTTGTTTCTGTTATGTTTAAATGTTAAACTTAATTGAACGTATGTGTTATACAGACATTAGGTGATAGTGATGTTTAGACATGATGTTTGCTCATCATAAATGTAAGCACAAAGACAGACGTGTGTACCGTACATTAGTACACGCTGAAAGTCAGAGTATAAACATATTTTGTCTCCTCAGCATTTCTTATCTGATAAGGTTACATCTGATCGAGTGGGTCGGCTATCTAGATTACAGTTTTTTTAAACTTGATTCATTTTTAGGCTGATTAAAAAAAACACAAATAACAAGTAGGCGTAGCCCTACACTATACGAAAACATTGTCAAAAATGGTCAAAAATGGTCCCAGGATCAGAACTCTTTATAAATCTCCTAATGCTTACCATTTAGGTACAGATATCAATATGTACCTTTGAGGTAATATGCACACTTTGGTACCAATATGTGAACAAATATGATCTCTTGAGGTAAACTTTTTAAAAGGGTACATCCCTGGTGACAGTTATTGACCATTTTTGACATTTTTTTTCTGAGAGTGTAAACATAATGTTATGTTAATTTCCTTTGGCTTTTAATTGAATAAGGCCCATATCATACGACTATTTGTGATTATTTCTTGTCTTGTATGACAGTGATAAGCTAGTTAAGCATGCTTCCAAGCATATTTGGCAGAGTGAGTATAAGAAACATGTAGGTAGTTGTTCTTCTGCATATTTCATCTATAATGACAAACAAGATTTCAACCTGTCTACAACATTTATCTCTTCTTTTAACATCTTATGTCATGACTCACAAGGTCTTTCCAGCAATAAAGTGGGCAATGCTCTTCTATAACTTGTAGATTAGCTGAAATGAGGGGCACATTATGGTAGACAGGCACAAACACTGGCAATCTGAACTACTTAAATCTGACTCAAATTTTTGGCAGACATCAAAGCATATGCACTCAGATAAAAAGGTTCTTGGCGCAGGTCCTATCAATCCAGATTAGAGGGAATGCCAATGAATATGTATGTGTGAGGAATGTGTGTGTGTGTTTGTGTGCACAAGATAGACATTTATAGCCATAAGAATGCACCTGCTTAAACACACATGAAGTCCTTTGTCTCTTATTAACTCTGTCCCAACTTAGTAGGAATGTCCCAAGTAGTAGGGATCTGCTCGAGGTGAAGGGTCTATGACATTGTTTTCCTTCAGCTTGATCATCTGGCATTACTGTTATAAAACATCCATCAACCTGACTGATTGGATTACCTCTACTGTCCAATCATATCTTATCAGTTGTAGATGTTAATGGATAGTGAAGAGATGGTGACAGGACTGAGAGCTAAAATAAAGAAAAAATGTAAAAAAAAAAATCTATGATTTGAAAAAACTATGTCCCAAAGCTGAAGCAAATATTTCATATATACATATTTTTATATACATTTATTTGCTATATGTTTCACAGCACACAAACCAAAATCAATTTCATTAAGATTGACCAATATAAGTCTTTTAACATAAAATATGAATTTGGAAAATACCTTGACCACACCTGTCGCTCCTACACGGAAGAGAGACAAAGGGCTCTGGTGGGCCAAGAGCTAAATTTTTCATTAAACTAAACTTTCATCTAACCAAGTCATGGCATGGATTAAAAGGGAAGACACGGTCCAAAAATGTGTAAAAACAAGTCTAACATCTCTAAATCAAAGGAAAGGGAGAGGGCGAATGAATGGCCCTTAATGCATTAAGAAAAACACAAACAGACATCGTCCCGAATGTGCATTTGTGTGAGGAGGAAATGAGCGATTAGCCATTAGTTCAAGTCAACGACAGCTCTTGTGAATGCCAGGTCAAGGTGAAACTCTCCCAGGGTTCTCCAGTTCACCGCGGGGCATTAAAACCTACATGTCATTTCCTGTTTCTCTCACCCTCTCCCTCGACCTCACACCATCTCTTCCTTTGTGCATTAATCTCCTGTCTTTTGTTCAGCTATTACTTTAATTTTACTCTCATGGACTCTCATGGCACCACCACCATTCAACATAACTTAGTTTAAATTCTTTGTCTTAATCTTCTGCACTGGTGGCTTTAACAAAAGCAGTGCTTTTTAACCTCACATATCTATTTTTTTCGATTTTTCTATTTAATTCTGCTTTTCCAGTGTACACCCACTGTGTGTAATGGAAATGCCACATTTAAATGTTAAGTGCCTCCTTACTGCCTCTATTACCTCATCGACCAAGAATCTAAAGGAACAAGAAACAAGGTGTTTGTTTGTGTGTGTGTGTGTGTGTGTGTGTGTGTGTGTGTGTGTGTGTGTGTGTGTGTGTGTGTGCGTGCGTGCGTGCATGCGTGCGTGTGTGTGTATGTGTCTGCTAGGGCAGGGGATCTCAAACCCCTGGTCCTCGATGCTAAGCCAGGGGGTCCGTGAAATAATTTGTTATACATTATATAATTGTGTTGTATTATTGGGAAAGAGATATTTACATCAAAGATCCATTTCAGTCTTGCTACTGTTAATTTATGAAAGATTTTTAGATCATTTTAAAATTGTAACTGTTGAGTCCAAATTTAATTTAAACAAAACAACTCTCTTAAAAACACATGTTGAATTAACAGGTTCAGGAGAGAATGTGTATAAAAATTTTTTAAAAATATGCTTTAAGGTGCTTAGTAACTATAAGGACAGTAAGGGGACCTTGGAAATGTTTCTACCCTTAGGGGTCCCTGGTTGCAAATAGTTTGAGAAACCCTGTGCTAGGGGATTGCTGGTTCATGTCTAGAGTAAGCAAGATGCATATCAATATGATGTTGCATTAAAGGTACATTGTGTACTAACATGTTTTTATCCGAATTAAGTGATATCGAATGAAAAATGTGTTATGGAAACAGTAAAATTCGATTGAATTTCATGAATATCGACTCAAAAGAAATACGTTCGATCTCATCGGATTTTATCTTGATCGATATATGGTTTATCCGATAAACGCTGATGGAAACGTTATTTGCCGAATAAATAATGATTTGCGATTAAGGTTTAGGTCCTTTTATGGTTGCAACCCACCCACACACAAAACAAGAAGAAAAAGTTTTAGGTTATTTCCGCTCTGGTGGCACACATTGCGTGTGTCAACAAAGTCAGATGTAAGTGGACAAACAACGAGACGAGATTCATTTTAAATTTAATTTAGCAGAGAAAATAACGAGCTGAAGATCTTTCGGATTCGGGCTTCATTTCTAACATTTTACACGGGCTCGTGCTCCGCCTTTGCACGGTAAATGAGCTGTCAAGTTCAATGCTGACCACGCTGAAGCCATTTACAGTGGATTTAATAATTTCCTCAACAAAAATGGCTAATCTTGGTGAGTAAAGGTTTTTTAATTTATAACTAAATATTACTTAGTATTAAATACATAATTTAGACAGAGGATATAGACTAATGTTGGCATTAATGTAAAGAAAGTGCCGAAGCAAATACCACAGAACCTTTATCCTAATTTCGTTATTCCCAAATAACCATCTTATTCAGAATGTATTATCTTAATTTAATTCGTTAAGAAATAATTGTTTTTATTGGCATGCTGGCCTATAATGTATTGCATATGCCTATTTAGAACGAGATGTTACGATGTTACAGATGACTTATTTTTTTTCTTTGTTTCAACTTCCAAGTGACGTGTAGCCCAGTTAGTCATTAATAAATAATGTTAAAACCTGTGTAAATTACTCATTCTTGATAAAAGCTGTTTGCGTGCGCAAATTTAAATAATGTATGGCTGTAAACGGGTTCGTTCTTTTAAAAAGCTGTCAATCTAAATATACTTTCGGGTTCGATTACAGCTCTATTTTAGATAGCAAAAATCTAAGAAATGCCATAATTTATCAGGAACTCGCGAAGGAAATGTCCAACAATGGTTATGACAAGACGTCCTCCGGAGTAAATGAGGCGCTCAAACTATACGTGTTTCAAAAAAGAGAGTTATCTCGCAACGGTGCCGGAGGGAAAATAAAAGCAAATTCGACCTTGATGAGATGGATCCTCGGCCAAAGAACCCTCGTAGCTTTATTGGCTTATTAACAACTCTAAAGATATTTTTTCGTTCTCATTTACGTTAAGAATTGATCCGGACTATCATTTCACGTTAATGCCTCCGTTGTCGTTTGGCATTTACATGCATCTGCATCATCATAGCAATTTGATGTTAACGTAATTTTCTTATTATTATAGCTTGATATGTCGCTATCAGCTCAGCTGGCACATAAGCACTTAAAACTTGTGAAATGCCGCAAATTTGTCTGGCAAAACTTTGTTCGCAAATGTTTGCCCGAATATTGTGCGATTCAGTGCGAAAATGAATGGAAACACCTTCAAATGTCTTAAATCAATTCGATATACCAATTTGATCGCAAACCAGCATGTGACGTCATCACGCACAGGTTTTTATTCGCTTTAAAGCCGTTGGATGGAAACACACTTTCACCAGCTTTATTCGCATAAGTTTTTTAACCGAACTTCAGATAATTCGATTGACAAGTGGATGGAAACTTAGCTAGTGATGTATAAAAACCTTACATAATGAACTGTATTGTTTTTATTACCTCAGAATGAGATGTTTTTACACACACCATGGGTTTCCTTACATGAAAGTCGGCATAATTTTTTCTTTTTAAAGGTGTAAGGGAGTTTTAGCGGCATCTAGTGGTGAGACTGTGAATTGCAACCAACGGCTCAGTCCAAAGGTAATCCGTCCTTTTGGAAATGCAAAGTAAAGCTATGGTAGCCATCACAGGACAAACATGTCATCATCTGAGACAACATAGTGACGAAACAGTTTGTCCGTTTAGGGCCACTGTAGAAACCTGACAGCAGTGTATGAAGATAAAAATGGCTCATTCTAGGCTAATTAAAACAAAGTCAGTTCATTATGTAAGGTCGTTATACACCACCGATAATATAGTTATGTATTTTATATTGCATTTCTGTCAAGAGATTCTTTTAAATTTTACACATTGAACCTTTAAATGATGACTTCACATGAGTGAAATTGACTGCACATCCATTTAATGCAGATCAACAGTAAAACAATATCAGAATATCTGACCAAAATGTAATTTATTAGCTTTATAGGTTAAAAAAAGAATATAGACCAACTACTCACATAAACCATCCTACCTGTGCTAAATAAATAGTCTTAAAGTGGTAGTGATTTTGCTCTGTTCAGTTAGTGATGTTCAGATTGAAGTTACAGGGAGCAGTAGTACGCATGAACTCATGGCCATTGAATACTAGATCTGCTGTTGAACTGTTGAAACAGTGTTGAAGTACAAACAGTAGCTCTAATCTGAAAGGAAACAGGAAGTACACTGGAGACTACAGACAGGAAGCTCTGAGAAATGCCTGATCATCAGGACTACTGTTGACCAGGACTTCATAAAGGGGTCATAGCATAAAAATCGGACTTTTTCCATGTTTAAGTGCTATAATTGCTCCCAGTGTTTCTATCAACCTAGAAAATGTGAAAAATATCAACCCAGTAACTTAGGTTGTTTTCACATATGTTGGTGCGCACCGTGGTGCGGCCTCGGAGCGCCCCAAAATACATTGTATCATTTTTGAGTTAGTGCGGTCCGTGTTCACATATATATATATTTTTTACTGTACTCGAAATGCCGCACCGTACACCACGTGACAACGGTCAGCCCTGCCATTGGTTTCTGACAGCTCTTACCGTCTCATGACCACCCCCACGTTTCCACGACAACCAACCTGACAGGGAGAGCGCAGCTATCAAGATGTGGAGATAAACGATGCAAGTCTTTGCGAAGTTTTTTTGCTTTAACGCGAAATTGTGTAGCTGTTCTATTAAAGCCTTTCTCACGGAGCCTTTTGCTAAAAAGCCCGTAATGTCACTATTTGTGTGTGGAGCAAAGCTATGCATTTATGAAATCATCAGCTCAAACGTAAAGGAGACAGCGAATCTCTATGCAATGGACCAGGATTGGCTTGTTTGTTATTAACCCACAATATAACACCCGGCTCACGTCACAACGGAAGCCCAGTGGCTGAAACATGTGGAGAACTTCCTGTATTTGGATCGGCCCGAGGTCCAGCAGTGTTCAAACCACAGGTGGGTCGCCCCAGAGTTACAAAGCTAACCCTACTGGAAAATCCAACTAAGACCAGCATAAGCTGGTAGCTGGTTTTGGCTGGTTTAAGGTGGCAGTAGCTGGTTTAAGCTAGTCCTCCCCGCCTGGCAAAGCAGGTCAAGCTAAGTCCAGCTAGAACAGCTTAAAGGTGACCAAAACAGCTTGCTACACCAGCAATACCAGCTAAAAACAAGATGGGAGACGAGCTAAAACCAGCTCACCACCCTATGCTGGTCTTAGCTGGATTTTTCAGTAGGGAATGGCAGTTCATAATCAATAACAGGGGTCTGTCAAGCTCCGGACAAAAAATAAAATGAAACTGTACGGCAAGATTTAAAAATGTATTGACTTATTAAATGGTGCTTTTTTTGTTGTTTCCTAGTGCTTTTTGGAGCTGAAAAGCTTTGGGCACTATGTACTGCCATTGTATGGCAGAAGTTGTGCAACTCTTTAAAAAGTTTCAACCTTTCCACGGAAAAAATAACTGTACTGTTTGGAACGGCATGGTTTTAAAAATGCCAAATGTTGTCTCTGTTTTCTGATGCTGTGTGAAAATAGCAGGAATCTGTTTATTGGTCAAAGTGTAGCAAACACATTTTCGACACACATTCCAAATCAAATGAAAACAGGATTTCTCAGCAATCCAAGTTTCCCCACCCGCTCGTATATGTGTGTAATATAATGTTCCGAAGGCAAAGGTCCAAGCAGTAGTGAGATCCAGCTTAAGCCCTGAATGCTATTAGTTATACAACAACAGTTCTGCATGTTCCTTACACCCACTGTCCCAAAAATAACAGACCCAAAACAGCATAACACACCCATGTGAAAAGAACAACACAAAGAGTCTCCAACAGCTAACATCAACAGTCTTTCACTTGTACCTGAGTGTCACAATAATTTTGATATCATGACAAGAACCGCCTAGCCGTTACATCACCATCCACCCACTCTCCTCCCGCAGACACAAACAATCTTATACAGATGGGCTGAGTATACTGAAGGTGTTAGATGACAATGATTCATGAAACTAAGGTGTGTATGTGCAGTAACTGGAAATCTATCAGACTACTAAACTTTACAAAAATAGCACCGGTATCAACCGGCCTTCAACTGAGACATCAAAGAAAGCAGTCATATTGAAACGGTTCATATTGTTTGTCCATATACTGTCAAAAGAATGGTCCTGATATGTACCATTTATGTCCTAAAATGTACCTTTGATGTAGGGGTGGGCGATAAACCGGTAGACATAATTAACCGGTAGAAAATTGTCAACCGGTAGAGATTTTGGACTATCGTTTCTATCGAGGTTACGTGCCCACGACACGCTCCTGTGCGCGTGGTCGCGAAAACGTAACGTTTGTACACGTATTTAAGCACTGCAGTTTTAAAACAAGTTATTTTAAGCCATTGAAACACAGACAACAGATCTGTATGCGTGCGTTCTTTCTGTGTGTCAGGAGCGGACAAGTCGCGCAGCCGCTGCTTTTTCTGTCTGTGAGGAACGCGCAAGTCGCGCGACTGCTGCTCATTAAGCTCGCGAGCATTTTTCCCGCTTTATTGGCCTTAAATACATATATGCGTCAAAATTCCCGTCTTTGCAAGCATCCTCATAAACACGACCAGTCAGGTCTTAAGAGAAAGTAAACAGCTAAAACAGAAAGCGCATGTGTGACAGTGTATTGGATCTGGACGTTGGTCTTAAAGGGGAAGTTACCTAATTTTGCTCCCGTCTGTCACTCGTGTTAATTAAACAGCATTGAGAGAAAATCTCTCACTGCTCCTGATTAAATCACTTTTCTACCTTAAATAAAAATATGTATAGGCTTATACATACATGCATAATTATTTATTATCATTCTTATATGACTGTTTATCTTCAGAGAGCTTGAGTTTTGTTTGCTTTTTATCTTCTTTCTATGCTTGTATATGTTTTTTGTGAGAAGTATGAACATTTCTATGGTATTAAAGATTTAAACCTTATTAAAACATAAAAAACCTCTACCGTGATACATATCGTTATCATGATATAAAATTAATCCTATCGTGATAGAAGATTTTGGTCATATCGCCCACCCCTACTTTGATGTATCGATAGGTACCTGTGAGGAACCGATATGTACTTTTGATGTACTGGGATCAAGCCTTTTGGTACAAATGTGTACAGTACAGGAAAGGGTACCATGTAATTCAGTAGTTTGATAACAACAAAAACAAAATTACCTGTCCTTGTTTGAAATTTGTTTTTTAATGTAATGGTTTTGGTTTTTCAGTGCTGATGTAAGCCATTCTGGAAAATTAATAAAGAGTAATGCTCATTTTTTAAACCAAGAAATTATTTGTTTTTGTATTTCTAACATTCCTATAAAGTCATTTTCATCTATCATCTTCCTGAAAAGTTAAGAGAATGTCATGCTAAAACTGTTTTAAAAATGTCTGCAATAGACAAGGAGGTAATTTACGCTGATTACAAGAGTATGTGCAAATGTGAAGATGCCTTTCCCTTGACTATCTTCATTCTCTTTGTTTTCACAAGTACTCCGAGGTAGGACCAGAAGAGAATTAACTGCTAAAGAAATAAATATACTATCCATGTGGTTACACGTGACATCAGCATGAATCACTACAGCAGGTGCGGAGGGTCCCGCAGGTCTGGGATCAGTTATGTGCAATCTTCCATTTGATTTGTGTTCTCATTAAATAAAACTTTTTCTATGAGGAAAAAGACCCTTGAGTCACCTGAGCAAAAACATGTTGTGTAACAGAGCCAAATAGTGTGCCAACGATTATTAAGAAATATTTGAAATAATCTAATGCAAAACAGTTCACTTCTTTATGGCAGACCATGGGCGTAGATTTAGGGTGGGACGCTAGGGACATGTCCTTACCAATATTCAGGGAAGAATGAATTGTCCCTAGCAATAATTTCGACCAAACAATTCATCTGTATTTATATATCACCACTGATGTCCGTCTTATTCTTGTGTTTTCTATTTTTTACTTATTATATTTTTTTCAGGAATCATTTAAATGAGATTAGAAATCTTTTGCATCCCGTTCTGTAAAAATAACGCTCAATATACATTATATGTTATGAAGTTTATTAAACTTAGTTCAGGAGGAGCATGGTCATGTGATCCAAACCAATCAGCACGAAGAGGTGCCTCCCCTCGAAGAGCACGCCAAATATGCTTTATCTCATTCCCTGTCGATTAAATGTTAATGCAAACTTGTGCATTATAATGTTTATGTTTAATGGTAATAAGCGTGGTAAATTAAAGGGCACCTATTATACAAAATCCACATTTGCAAGGTATTTGGACATAAATGTGTGTTGGCAGTGTGTGAACACAAAAATCCACTCATTGCTTTTTTACTCCCCATTAAACCAAAGCAGTCTCACTATGCAGGATATTTTGGTTATCTTGTTAATGTGACATCACACTGATAAAGCCACAGCCACTGACTGAGAGTCCATAGTTTGCATACTCAGCAAAATGTACGCTGTCCACCGTATCTCAATAGTGAGATACTATTGTCTCATACAGTATTCACAGGAATCAGATCTATTTTAACCAAACCCGCTTATTGTCTTTTGGTAAGGGAGTGAGGAGCAGTAGCTCATTTGCATTTAACTCTTTCCCCGCCATTGACGACACTTCCCCGCCAATGACGAGTATTTCCGTCTTTCCGCAATACCGCTATTATCCACTTCCGCAACTTTTTAAAACGGGAAGTATTGCTGCATGTCCGTGTCTGTTTTAAAGATCGCTCTCAAAAATGGAATTATCTCTGCTTTTTGCTCAAAATGTGGTGATTTGCAGAAACCCACCCATATTCAAAAGCTGATTACAAAAGAACTACTGAAGGTAGGATGAAACGTTTTTTTTTTGTTTGTTTGAAAGCAGGGGTCTGTTCTTTCATTTGGTATATTGTATATTTATATATTTGAAGAAGAACCTTTTCTGGAAGGCATTAAACTTTTGTGAAAATCATGAAAAACGCTGGCGCTGGCTGGCAACTTTTTTAAAAAACGCTGGTGGTGAAAGAGTTAAAGGTACAGACATTGCTCCCACCCAAATAGGGACATATTGTACATGCTATAATAATTTATCTGTGGGATATTTAAAACTTTAACTTTACATACACGTTCTGGGCACACATGAGACCTATATTTCATCTTATAAAAATTTGCATAATAGGTACCCTTTAATGTTATAACGACTGCCTTATGGCACTTTTCCATTGCATAGTACCCCACACTGTTAAAAATAAACCGTACATTTTACGGTAGAAAACCGGCAGCTGTGGTTGCCAGATCTTTACCGTCAAAAATACGGTAGCAATGTTATTGGTTTTACGGGATTGCACCCATTGTACTGTATATTTTACAAATTTTAAATGTTTTTTTTACAGTTTATAACTGTCTATTTAACATGTTTATGTTGCTAAAAGAGTTTATATCTGTCAAATTCAAGAGTTAACATTGTAATATTTATGGTTCATTACCATTTTTTACAGCTCAAAACTATTTATTGTAAAGGTTTATGTTGTACAAATGACGGTTCAGTACCATCTATTTTACAGCTCAGAACTGTCTAATTTAAATGCTACACTGTAAAAAAAATCAGTAAAATAGATTACCAGTACTATTTCCATTATGTTTATAGACATTTCCTTTAATTCCTTTAAAATACTGTAGATTTACAGTACATTCTCCGTAGTCTTTACAGACACTTTAATCCGCCTATGAAACGCAACAATGGTGACATTCATCAACAAAGCTTCATGCTGCAATGCATGCTGGGTACCAGGATTGTAGAAAACTCATTCATAACTCCCATCATGCATTGTGACATGACAAAATTGTGCAACTTTCTTACCATTTACTGTCACCATCGTTGAGATTTGTATCCAAAGTGTTGATGTCTAAAGAAACTAAAAAAAGAAACTAACTAAAGCATTACATCAGTCTTGTTCAAAACAGTGTCATTTGCATAGAGCATCACTTTTTTGTGCTTTATATCTTTATTGTTCTTTTATCATTTCATGTTCATAAAATATTTATAAGATTTTATGCATATAAAATTATATGCATGACATACAAGCAATCAATAGATCACATAATAGTTTTTCCTACACCCTCTAGCAATAAACAAGTGGTCTTAATAAAGCACTGTTGCAATTGCTAAAAGAGGAGAGTTAGGTCAGTGAAGGTCACAAGGACAAATGCCTAACTAAAGGAAACACTAATTACAATAATGGTGAATGAATCTTAAACAACCACAAACTGGAGATTTAATGGGATAAATTTGGTGGAAAATATCCATTTGACTTGTGATTACATCACGTCAGAAAGAAGATTTGTCTACTAAATCACGTGTGGATGCTGGAATAGTTGAGGACTTGTATCTTGTTTTGACAGCAGTTATAAACTTATCGTCCATGTTTAGAAAATAATTGTAATTTTATGTTTAAAAGTAATTTTAGTGTGATAAAATTAGGAACTTGATGACAAATGCCTGCATGATGACCACTATAGTGCAGACTGATATTATTCTAATTTTTAAACTCTATCAACAAGGATTTAGTAAAATATAAACAGATGTTTCAGTATATTGGTAACAAATATTCTCTAAAAGGTTTAATGTTACACCAATAACGCATAATGCCATATCTATTATGCTGATATTGATCAAGATTTTTTTTTTTCATTTTTATGGTAATACAGTATCTTGTTAATTTTACTGCAATAAACCATATTTTTATATGTTTTTTACTGTTAAATGTAAGGTCTTAGTCTGTAAAACTAATTAAAGTTTTTCACAGTGAATCCTACGGTTATCACATGTTTTGTGAAATACGGTTTTATTCTGTATCACTTATACGGTATTTTACTGTTTAATTTACAGACATTTTTTACAGTGCACGGTTTAGTTTAGTTTGGGTTGGGTCAGCTCACCTCACTTTGGCGTGGTTAGCTTTTCCATCGAGTTTAATATCACTTCGCAGTGGGAGGGATTATAGGTATGTTGTTATATTTGCGCTCCCTATTCCTGTGACATCATACAAGTAAGGGCGTCGTTGTACATTCCCATACATTCATTATTTCTCAGTCCGCCACAAAATTCTTTGCACATCGCGTTTATCACTACCTCTGTCTCACATTACATTTTCTGTACAAACACCCTTGGCGTCAGTCGACACGCTCCACTGAGCCTCATTTAAGTTGCATTTAAGCATGTAGACGTGCTCGTCGCAAATGTTTCGGCACAAACTGCAAGTCTGGACATTTTTTTTATGGTGTTCCTGATTCAGAACCTGTGGATGTTTCTCATTACTAAAAGGGAGTTTGGGAACTTATATCAGAGCACAGATGACAACATGTTTGCCCGAGACAGCGCAAGCTAGCATGAAGGTAAAGCTAATCTTTTACATTATAGCGATGACGCTGGTAGTGACGATTCTCTCAGACCAATCAGTGATCTACATTGTTTTCGAGTCACGTTTGGTATCAGATCGGATCGCTTGGAAGCCCAACCGAGGTGGTACCAAAAAAAGTATTGGGTACTACGTACTGCACCCAATGGAAAAGCTCCCAAAAGTAAGCTGACCCGACCCAAACTAAACCAAACCGTGGGGTACTATGCAATGGAAAAGCACCATTAGTCTACACCTACAGTGTCAGAAATCAAGCTATAGGGGCCATTTCTTGTCAAGGCGGTACCCTTTCAAAAATTACAACTTTGCACCAAAGAGTTGATATAGACCTTTTGTGAGTAGACGTCACAGTTACATCACGCGCGCAATGTGGTGGCAGAAAAACAGTGGAAATGAATGAGACACGAGTGAAACGAACAATATAACTCACTAGAAAATGTCTTGTTGTGCTGTTGAGTGTCAGAATAAGAATGCCAAAATAGATGACCTTCATTTTTATAGTATACCGTCTTCGAAGACACCATTTGAAGATAAACGTAGGTGTTTATGGTTGCAATAAGCCCTCAACCGGACAGACTGGAGTGATGAAATCATCTGAAAATCTTTTAATAATTAGAATAGAAAGTAATTAGAGAAGATATCCGGTGTTCTGTCGAAGTCTGATCCCTCCATGTGTCTCATAGCATTTTCATCATGTTTCGTTTATAATTTATTTAGAAAGATTAAAGATTTGAATTAGTTCATAATATGAATAATATTACCATTTATTAAAGTTTTCATATTTTTTTCGTTTTCTATTACTTCTTTTTACCTTATATATTAGCATATGTCTTCTTCCTGTTTGTTCTAAATTATGATGTTTACTAATAAATATATAAACATAGCACATACACACACACGATGTAAAGTGTTAATAATATATAAACAGGCCTATACAAATTAATTTGTATGTAAACATAATAGTTTTAGAACAAACACAGGCTAAAAATATATGGAAGAAACTGAAAACAGGAAAATTATGAAATATTTAATAAATGATATTATACAGAATACATGATAGTATTGCTCTTATAAGTACGTCAGCGATTCATACTGTAAAAATAATTGATTTACCAATAAAGAACAATACACATACATTACATACATGCATGCATGCACACATATCAGTAGCCAAGCCATTTAAACTTTTAATTTATTTAAAAAATAAACGTAACTTGGTGAAAACGTACCATACCACCGGATCCATAAAAATCACAGTCTAACGATAAAACACTTCACACCCCTATTGCAGAGCTGTCACTTTCTGCCACCAGTTGGGCTCCACCCACAAAAAACGTCATCTCTGTTTGCAAACACGCAAAAGGTCTATTAGTACATCATAAGTACATTTTGGTAGCACCTTATTAAATGGTTTTCCCCAAGTGACAGCCATTTTTTTTAACATTTTTTTTCTGAAAATGTAAATGTTTTCCCATCATTGCATCTGGTTTTAAGTGGGATATCAGTACCAGGCTGTGATGTGCAAATCTGTATGTGTTTTATGTGAAAAAGCAGTCAGCCCACATGTATAGGCACAACCCCCATTACAAAATGCAAAACTTAGTGTGTGAAATACGCAACTACTGTACAATAACGTGTACTTCTGTTTGGCTAACCGTTCATTTGTTTGACATTTCATTTTGGCATTAGGTTTATTTAAATACTAAGATGATCTACAGGCCTGTGCAGGGAGATATACAGTACAGCAGGCTACTGTATCTAACAGGGAACATCGTCACCGGTGGTGTGCAGATCCATACTAAGTAAACAGTGGGCAGGTCGAGCAGCTTAAGGCACGCTACAATTTAACAGCAGCAGGATAAAACCTTCAATAAAATCCAACTGTTTGAGTGACTTAACAAACCAGATGCACTATATTAAAAAAATCCTTGTTGCACTTACATTCAATTAGGGCTGCACGATTTGGGTAATTTTTCCCATTGCGATTATTGATGCTAATATTGAGATGGTCAGTTGCGATTATAATAAATGGTATCATGAGTCAACTTGATGGGTTTTAAGGAAAATCCACACACAGTTTAGTGACAATGCTAAAATGTGTATTTGTAAAACTAGAAATGTTTTCGTATTGCCACATGATGTAGCAACTGCTCAGTGTCAGTAATCCTAAATCCAAAATACTGCCATACAACAGACGTAGAGTTTTTTTTAGCTACCAGATCACTGTCAATCTCCTCTACATCCATCTTTGCTCTGGTATTTCCGCGCTGCGCACACACAAGTGACGACGCACGCCACACACGTGCATGCCACATTTGCACTGCCTTTTTTGTTCGTTTTTCTTTCTTTTTTTAAACAGCAAGGAAAATCATCAAAGTGTTAACAAGTCCACACATTTATTTATTTAATATAATTGCAACATTTTGCTGTCATATAATCGCACAGGCTGACATCGCGATTGCGATTGCTATGCAATTAATTGTGCAGCACTACATTGAATTTAATCAACTTGAATAAACAATTCATTTAAACTTTAGCGAGGAGTTGCTATAAATTATAAAAATAAAGTTGAATTCGTTTTAAGTGACCATATTTTTCAGACTATAAGCCACATTTTTTCATATCTTGGCTGGTGCTGCGTCTTTTAGTCAGGTGCGCCTTGTAAGTCAGTATGAATTATTTAAGACATTTATGAGGCAAGAGACATCATTACCTTTTACAGCCGCAAGACTCCGCTATATGCTGCTCCTGTATTTATGTAATTCAATGGATTCAGTGATGCGGAATGACGAGTCTGTGAACATCATGCTAGTTGGCTTGTTCGGTTAATTTAGCCTATTCAACCTTCCAGGTAAGTTCTGTATGCTATGGTTTATCGTTTAAATAACTGATACTTTAACGTACAGACATCTATTCAGCCTGCTGTTCAGTCTGCTAATGTTTAGTTGAATAATTTGCCTCTCCAGATTAAATGTCTGTTCTTCGGCTTGGATTTTGTGAAATAATTTTCTAAATAAACGCGACGTATAGTCCACTGCTACTTATATATATTATTTTGTCTTAATGACACATTTTTGAATGTTGCGGCTTATACTCCGGTGTGGCTTATCGTATGGAAAATACAATATTTCAACTTAATTTTTATAAATTATAGCAACTCCTCACTAATCAAGAAAGTAATTTTTAAATTCAAGCTGATTAAACTTAAATGTAAGTGCAACAAGGACTTATTACAGTGTAGTTGATGATAAACGGATCAGACGTTTTGACATATTTCAGCATGATCAAAGGCTAACACAAATCAGAAGGATCTGAACTTTGGTTCAAATTATTCGACCTCAATCTGATGATGATAAAGCAGGCTGTACAGAGAGGTACCCTATGTCCTGCCCAGCTCCATGTCTTTGGCTTTAAAAGGAAAATGTGGGCTTCATTGTCTTGACATCCCCTAACGGGTGCCAATAAACACACAGAAACAAAGAGATGGAGATGGAGAGAGAGAGCGACAGATAGAGAGCAGACGAAATGGATTATGAGCAAGTCCAGACCTTTATGTGCAATTATGTGTGTGTGCATCAATAATGCCAACAACTGTAAAGTTTATATACAAACTCAAGGCCATATACAGTCATACTGAGCTCTCTAGAGGCTTTAAAACGCACTCTTCTCACGGCCTTCTGCTGACAAGAGTTTACAATGAACTAAATGTAATACTGTACATTGAGATAAATTGCTGATGTTGTTTTTGTGTGATTAAGAATGTCAGTGTAGGTTTTTCTCTGTATTTTTTTTAAATAAGCAGTGACGGAAATGTTGCCTGCGTTATTAGTGTCTGGCATGCAAGTGGACTATAAATTCAAATCTAGTTTTAGCACTTTCTCCATTGGGAGCATTTAGGAAGGCCCGTCAACAGAAAACTATGGGAATGTGACCAAAAGTAACTTCGACCCTATACAAACAAATAAACATTTTTAAGCCATGAATGTGCAGGTCAGTGTACTCGGAGGATGCGAGAAAATCCCTCTGATTCTAATAAAGCCTCTCCAGAGCATTAGGTCAGGGGTGAAAGGTCAAAGGTAAGGTTAAACTGAACCTTCAGAGGTTCATGTCCTTTTTAGACTAGACAAAAATACAGCTGAAACTTGTTGAGCTATTACATTCACGTGGACTTAATAAAACACCGATGGCGCAGATGTACCGCTCCTCATTGGCCAATGAGTTTTGTAGGCCTGACTATAAGCAGCATGTTGTTACCCGCATGCATTGTTTATAAGCAGTCTGTATCTAACAGACCTTGTCCAAGTAGGAGGTTGTAGCTTACTTCATTTAGTCTATGACTAATCTTCACAATGAAATATATCCGGTCCTTGGGAAATGCGATAGTGGAAATACACGTGAGGCTGCTCCCACACAGATGCAGCACATATACCCATCCCTCATAGGTCCTATCAATTTTTTTCCCACAGTATTTACTTGGTTGCACACTAGGCTGAAGGGCTGAAGCTGTTGCCATGGTGCATACTGTTGGTTTAGTAACAGATATCTCCCATAAGGAAGGCAGGAATCTGAACAGGATGGTGGAAAGATAGAGTGCATGTCTGATCATTTTAAGTGTCATCCTTGTTTGAAACTATATTTCACATTTGCAGAGGCTCAAAAGGTTTTCTGACAGCTAAGAAATCCTTTTGAAAACACTATCATGAGACTTTTTCTCAGACATTTTTGTCACTACTTTGTAAAAATCTGGTCTTACAGTTGTTTTTAGAGGCTGTAGTGAAGTCAATTCAGAGTAACCACAGGTGTAGTTCGGCACATTAACTCTGTTCTTATATATTTATACATATTTCTCTATTTTTAAAATGTTACTTCACTCATTAGCAGAAGGTTGAAGTAAAACACAATAGTAAAAGCCTGTCCACGGGCCTGTGAACGTACAAATTTTGTATCGTATTGGCATTTCGTCAAGTTGGAGCCTGAAACTGCTATTTTTTAAAACTTGGTCTCAGAGTAAATCTGAACATGACACCCTTGTGGTTTCGTGTGTACAGCCAATCCATGCATTTTGTGATGCTATGATGTCATCACCCTACGTCTCGACACTAGTCAGACACCACTACGTCACTCAACAACAACAATGGCGGACTACATGGCCAACACGGTTTATGCGCATGCTCCAAGTTTTCTTCTCTGTTTTTAGTGCATCTCTGTGGCAGAATTACAGCACCACATACAGGTCTGGCATGTATACTACATTGATTTGACTCAGTTTTAGTGGTTTGTGTGTCATTTTGTGAGTTGACACCGCTAATACTGAGTTTTTTACAACAAAGGATAATGAAAGATCAGATAGGGAAAGCTCTGGCTTCATGATGTGGCCTAATGTTAAGTGAAACACCCTGCTTCTCTTGGAACTTGTCCTTAAATCAACATCCTGGGGTGACAGAGCCAAGCAGGGGTACAGAAGAGAACAAACCTTATAAAAGAACCAATATCATCAACATCAATGCCTATGTCAACATCTGTTGATTGTTTTTCTTAGGAAAAGACTTGATGGCAATGGGGTTAAAGAAAGAAAGAATGAAAGACAGAAAGAAAGGACAGACAGAAAGAAGGAAAGACAGAAAGAAGGAAAGACAGAAATAAAGAAAGACAAAAATAAAGAATGAAAGACAGACAGAAATAAAGAAGGAAAGACAGAAATCAAGAAAGAAAGGCATAAAGAAAGAAAGAAAGACAAAAAGAAGGAAAAATAAAGAAAGATTGAAAGAAAGGAAGAAAGACAAAATAAAGAAAGACAAAAGGACAGAAGGAAAGAAAGAAAGAAAGAAAGAAAGGAAAACAGAAAGACAGAAATAAATAAATAAAGACAGACAGAAATAAAAAGGCTGAAATAAATAAATAAATAAAGACAGACTGAAAGGAAAGACAGAAATAAAGACAGAAATAAAGACAGAAATAAAGACAGAAAGAAAGACAAAAATAAAGACAGAAAGAAAGAAAAAAAGAAAGACAGACAGACAGAAAGAAATACAGACAGAAAGAAGGAAAGACAGAAAGAAGAACAGACAGAAAGAAGGACAGACAGAAAGATAGAAAGACAGAAAGAAGGAAAGACAAAAAGAAAGAAAAAAGAAAGATTGATTGATATAAAGAAAGGAAGAAAGACAAAATAAAAAAGACAAAAGGAAAGAAGGAAAGACAGAAAGAAAGAAAGAAAGATAGAAAGATAGAAAGAAAGAAACACAAAAATAAAGACAGACATACAGACAGACAAAAAGAAAGACAGAAAGAAAGAAAGACAGACAAAAAAGAAAGAAAGAAAGAAAGATAAACAGACAGACAGAAATAAAAAAGAAAGATAGAAAGAAAGACAGACACACAGACAGACAAAAAAGAAAGAAAGAAAGAATGAAAGACAGACAGACAAAAAGAAAAAAGAAAGAAAGAAACCAGACACACAGACAGATAAAAAAGAAAGAAAGACAGACAGACAGACAGACAGACAGACAGAAAGAAAAAAGAAAGATAGAAAGAAAGACAGACACACAGACAGACAAAAAAGAAAAAAGAAAGATAGACAGACAGACAGACAGACAGACAGAAAGAAAGAAAAAAGAAAGATAGAAACCAGACACACAGACAGATAAAAAAGAAAGAAAGACAGACAGACAGACAGACAAAAAAGAAAGAAAACAGACAAAAAGAAAAAATAAATAAATAAATAAATAAATAAATAAAGACAGACAGACAGAAAGAAAGAAAGAAAAATGAAAGATAGAAAGAAAGACACACACACACACACACACACACAGACAAAAAAAGAAAGAAAGAAAGAATGAAAGACAAACAGAAAAAAGAAAGAAAGAAAGAAAGAAAAAAGAAAGAAAGACAGACAGAAACAAGGAAAGACAGAAAGAATGAAAGAATGAAAGATAGAAAGAAAGAAAGAAAGAAAGAAAGAAAGAAAGAAAGAAAGAAAGAAAGAAAGACAAAAAGAAAGAAAGTTTCTGTGACACTATCCAGCCATAACTCATTTGTTGACACTGTCCTGATAACCAGTTTGAGCTCAGAGTAGTTTTTTCTTTGCAGAGATCCGCTATATCGAGGTCCTGTGTTTATTATACTTTAATGTGTTTAGATTTGGCCATTACTCGTCCGCACACATCATCTTTTGGTATCTGGCCCACGTGCTCCCACACGTGTCTCACGCCACATCCAAATGAGTGGAGGTAACCCCCCCTTAAATACATTTTTTTTTTTTAAATTATGTTTTTGACAGAACAGAATTTGTGTCAAAAAATAAATAAATGAATGCAAATGAAAATGTCAGGTGAATATAAAGAATGCATTTTTCCTCTCTGTCAACCAATTAATGTTTTAAATGATCACACCGACATTTAGCCAAAACAACAGAGGAGCTTTTTACCTCAAATACTTTTCTTTCACTTATTCCACAATCAGTGCAATACAGTTATTGGGATTGCCTTTAAAATCAAGTGTCCATTTACCCAAAGACATTGCGATAAACAAAGCAGCAAAAAAACGCAGTGATCGTGGGTGAAAAATTGATGAGAGGAAGAAAACAAATATGTGGAGCATTGCCACAATGTTAACATAGCAGCTGGGAATAAAACGTTTTTGTTCATTTTTTTTTCTCTGTGAAGCCGATTTTTTGCATTAGCATGTGCTGGTTTGTGCACAAGGCTTTACGTGCGATTTACGTGTGCATGTGTGTCCATGTGTTGGGGACCTGGTTGGGCCCCCCAACATTTGAAGAGGTGTTAGAAGCCAGGCACCTGCACTGTTGCCTCATAATTGAGGAATGAGCCCTCTGAGGCTTGTGATATACAGTGAGTGCAGACAGGATACAGCTGTGATATAAGCAAACTGCGATATATGAAGAATTCAACCACCCATATAATCTATAACATAGACACATTATCTCTCACATCCTATCACACATTCACAGGAGCCAGATCTAATGTTTATACAAAATACTATCAATTTTCATTTGAGAGAATAATAAAATGTTTATGTCTCTTTTGGGGAATGTTCTTTCTTTATAGAAAAGTATAACAGATACCACACATACAGTATTTAGTGTGGCTGAATTTGTTTCTTCACATATGTTTAACAATTGACATGTTGAGTGATTCTAGATGGTTTCAAACGCATTTAACAACATCACAGGTTTTACCAGGAATGTAAAGACCTGGCTTTAGCGTTATCTATATATATGGAGAGTTTGGTTCCAAAATGCAATAAATCCATTTTGACAAAGTTGGGTAAAATTGTGTTTTCTATAACAAGAAAGTGATAAGATGAAAAACACTATTTTCTGTTACAAACTTTCACATAGCATCTTAAGGTTATAATAACATTAAAAATTCAAATCCGTAATTTGATTTTCAAAGATTTTTTTCTTTCAAAATGCTATAAATCTATTCTAATCTATACCTATCAATATATTAATGTGCATTCATCTTTGCCATGTTATATTCATTTAGTTGACTAGTGGTATACTCTGATTAAAAAAATAAACATTAATGGCATTAATCAAAACACTTACTTTATATAAAAAAATTGTCATTGCTGCTGTTTTCCTTGGGACGTCGTCACTGCACTTTTTTGACAGCGATCAGCTGCAAAATGTTTTGGTCCTGCTCGATTTTCGTTGACTTCGAGAAAAATAATGAAAAGTTTTTCATAAGATCCCCTGAGGTCAATGTGTTAGCATGACAGAAGCTTGATGCTGCCATGTGAGAACAAGCAACAGCTGGCATTTTTCCTTCGCCCGAGTGCCTCTCACGTAAATTATTCGAAACCATCACAGGTTTATCAATGCAATCACAATTATTATTTTGTTTTTGTTTGTGTGTTGATCACAAAGTTCAAAGTAGATGAGGAAAACTAGGATTCTGTGTGTAATCAACGCACCACCATTATTGTTTACAATGCGTGGAATGGTGCACTTTGATTGGTTAAGCAGATTTATTGCATTCTGCAGAGAAGGAGAACTGGGGTTTGTTGCGGTTTGGAAATAAAGGAATAAAAGATGACAGAATAACACGCCGGATATCGGATTTAGCGTAAAATTAAAAATTTACTTATTAACTCTTTCCCCGCCATTGACGAGATATCTCGTCAATCAAGAGAACACGCTTCCCCGCCAATGACGAGTATTTCCATCTTTCTGCAATACCGCTATTATCCACTAGGTGGCGCCCTTCCGCAACTTTTTAAAACCGGAAGTATTGCCCTATGGCAAGCTGCTGCATGTCCGTGTCTGTTTTAAAGATCGCTCTGAATGGGATCTCTATGAAAAGTCCGTCACAAACATGGAATTATCTCTGTTTTTTGCTCAAAATGTGGTGTATTCAAAAGGTGATTACAAAAGAACTACTGAAGGTAGATTTTTTGAAAGCAGCGGGTCTGTTCTTTCATTTGATATATTGTATGTTTATATATTTGAAGAAGAACATTTTCTGGAAGACATTAAACTTTTGTGAAAATCATGAAAACGCTGCCGCTGGCTGGCAACTTTTTTTAAAAACGCTGGCGGTGAAAGAGTTAATACTGACCAGATACAATACGTATTTTGGCGGCAACTCATTTTTTTATTGCGTTTATCGTGATTTGCAACCAAACTCTTTATATATAGACATTTTCAATTTAATATTTTTTTTAATTTACTTCCTATTCTTTCTAAACTTTTGTGAATTAAAACTAAACCATTAACTTTAAGATGTAAGCACCGCTGCCAATGACGTGTGAATTGTTGGACATTATGTTCTCAACAGTTGCAGATCATCCTTCTCTCTCACAAACAGACCTGCCATCCACTCCAATCCCAGCTGTGCTAAAACATCATCAGCAGACCAACTGGCAAAGCAGGGCAAACATCCAAATGTGGGTGAAGTAAAAGCCTGGTTTGGTTCAATAAAAGAAATCACACAGTGTCCAATTGAGTGGAAGGATGCATCTGGCCAATCTACTAAACCGTAACGGATTAGACTGTCATATCAACCCGCATGCAAATAAAACCATTTCCCAAAGGGAACAAGGGGAATTTGAAGGAGAACAAATGGGTAGTGTGGTTAAGTCATACTTAATGCAACTTTTCTTCAAATCGCTACATACTTCAATGATCCATCATTTTAAGGCCAGAACACTTAATTCAGGTATCGAAACCTTAAAGAATTCGGTGCTGATGTGAATAGTTATGGTGTTTGACAATATTTGTGTTGCATTTCCTAGTCATTTGGACTTGAATTGGCTTGACAGGTCCTTAAATAAACAAGTATAAGAGATAGTGAAAGATGAATAGGCCTGACCGTTTTTGCGCCAGCTGGACGTTATAAAATTACTGATGCTTCAATGTGGCATTCAACAAATGACTCTAGGGATGTCTTACAACAATTTCCTTTTTTGGCCTGTCTGTTTGAACAATTCCTCGAAATGCATGTGGTTTTCATCATGTGGTGTGTTTATAATTATGCAGTACTATTAATGTGACATGTATGTACAGTATGAGATATGTAAGTGCATATGAGAGTGGTGTGTGAGCCTGAACATGTGTGAGAGGTTTGGGTCTGTTGTGGAAATGTATGGGAACCATTAGTCTGGGTGGAAGGTCCTGAGCGAGAAACTTAACATGACATGATCTGATTGTATTAACTATGATGTCAAAAGAGACTGGTCTGAGAACTGCGTCTTTCTGTTCAAAAAAACCTGTAGATTACCGTGAACGCCCAAAAAGTAAAACTGAACGAAGGTGTGGTTGAGCACAGAACATTATTCATCATCCTGTCTTTGATTGATGACAATCAAAATGTGCGTTTGTTTCTATGTAATGCGTACACTTTTTACACGATCCCTTATTCGTCATTTCCACCCTGCTAACACAATGCATTACCAACTAAGCAATATGAGTCGCTGACTTTCACAAAGATGAAACCCAACAATTTATTAAGTTGAACATTTCTGTGACATCGGCAGCTGCCAGTTTAGAGCTACAGTAAGTTAGTAGGGGTGTGACGAGACACTTAGGGGCTGTCCACACGGAGACGCGTATCACTGCATACATATAAATTTGTTATCGTATTGGCGTTTCATCCACACGGATCCGGCGTTTTGGGAGACTGAATCCGCTATTTTTTGAAACCGGGTCCTAAAGTGGAAAAATCTGAAACTGACACCCTTGCGGTTTCGTCTGTACAGCCAATCCGTATATTTTGTGAAGCGAAAACGTCATCACATCACGTGTCGGAAGTGTCACACGTAACAGCAACAACAATAACGGCGGATTACGTGATTGTGTTCGTGGTACAGAAACTACTAAAGCCTACTAGCTTTATTACAGCAAAATCTATTGCTTCTATGCAATTGTGGTGACCAACAAGCGACAATGGACAACACCATACGTTGGTTATGCACATGCTCAAAGTCTTCTTCTCCGTGTATAGTGTATATCTGTGGCAGAAGTACAGCGCCCCATACTGGTCCGGCATATATACTACACCGCTTTCAGTCGGTTTCAGTGGTTTCGTGTTTACGGATTATTTTTTTAGAGCAAGGAAAAAAAATGATCGGATAGGGAATGCACCGGCTTCGTGTGGACATAGCATTAATCCATGAGACGAGACATGAGATTGGGTTCACAAGAACGAGACGAGACAATATTTTTACACTTTGTACAGATCTCGTCATATGGATTGAAAGATATGTTCCTTTATTTACATCTCACTCGGCAGCAGCTATCTAACAGATAATGGGGTCAGACGTCTGCATCCTGAATTCAAAAATAATTCATTTGTTTAATGGTTTGCAATGCAAGAATAAAGAATTTTAAACAGGCACACTAGAAACTATACTGTAGAACGGTAGCGACATACGCATTTATAAAGTAGCAAGTAGGTAATAGGTGACACAACAAGCCTGAACAATTTCTATCTTTATTTTGTTACAGTAATTTCTGATAAAGACAGTAAATACTGTTTATTGCTAACTAGGTAGCATTTAAGACTGCAAAAAATTCACAGATCAGATTCTGGATGCTATTTTTTGCATGGATCCTCACGTTTTATACATCATGCAGACAGATGAGATATTAAAAAATATATAACTGACTGTAAATTATTCAGAACAAGTGGCCAAAGTAAGACTTTTTACAGCAAATTTATCTGTCTGAGAAAGGCAGACGAATGTTTCAAACATACGTCAAAACTCAACTATGTGCATCTGTCTATTTCCTTTGAAATGATTAAACTTAGATCATTGTTTAGACTGCCTACTGAGTGGAACCTGCTGGCTTAATTCCTACTGAGACTAAAGAGCCACTTACACAACATTGTTTTCAACTAATAATGGAAAACTTTATTCATTCTGTGTTTTCATTTACAAGACCACTGCATTTTGGGGGCCTAAAGGGGAAACTTTTGAAATACACTGTTATCGTCTCCATGTACGCAACAAAAAATGTAAAAAAATTGTGACATCCTGAGCATGTGTATCACATCACATCTTTAACTCCAACTGGCCTGGCATGCTGTACAAAGTTTACACAAATCTGTGTGGATGGGAATCGTTTATTAACGTTGTTCTGTATGCAAAAAAGGGAAAACTTTTTTATCATTGTCATGCAAAAGTACCCTAAAGGCAGAAGTATAGTCTATTTTTTACACGTATGCATGTGCGTGACGCAATTTTCATCATCAGAAGAGAGTGCACGCACTGTATGCGCAACAGCAGATTTCTGTGCATGTGCATATGTGTACAGGAGTATGTATGCCACAAGAGGTATTGCAATTTGTTAACGTTTTGTCACAATTTGTCAAAAATTGTGCATGTGTATGAGTCAAATGAACCGTGCTTTGCAAGGCTGTGCACTCGAATGTGCTTGTACACTCTCGTACGTGTAAAAAACAGACTATACCCAGGGCTTAATACACAAAAGGGCAGGAGTTTTAGAAAATGAGAGATAAACCATTATCTATGATAGCCTAAACAGACCATAGTTATCTAAAATGGCTGTAAAAGGAGTTACCTTAAATGTCATAAGGTTTTTACTACTCCCTTATGGCATAGAGAAAAGAAATCTGCAAATACAGTTCACAACTCAAGGATAGTTTTTCCTTATGACATTCTTGTGTATATTGCTTTGCTCAAATGAATGCAAACAGATCCGCTTAGTTCATCGTGACATTTGTAGTACGCCTACAAAACTTCATTTTGACTTCTTGGTAAACATACAGTTACTTTTCTATGCCAATCTCTGGATTTTCAACTATCAGTAATGTCTAATCAGTTATACAAGCTGTAACAAACAGAGTCAGAAAGAAGAAAAATCTTGCGTTAGAAATTTAAAAAAAAATAGAAAGTTATCAATTCTTTATTTCAGTCCACATAACTCTACTAATGCAGGGTTCACTCCAGACACGGTAGAGGCGGCAAGTGCGAGTGATTTACATGTTAAGTCAATGCAACGCCGCAATCAGGCATCCTGCGGTGCGGTACGCGCGGTAGGCACGACGCAAATGGCGCTGAACGAGCAGAAGGTGCAAATTGAGCATTGCCGCAGCAAACGCGCTAGTTGAAAAATCTTAACTTCAGCGGTTTTCCCGCCGCATTAACCAATCAGGACCTTGCTGTAGTAATGACGTGATTACAGGAAGCGAGTGGAGTCTCAGCGGAGTCGCAGAAGCCCATCCCATGACGTGAATTTCCGCGTGAATGTCTCTAACTAGAATTTCACGCGCGGTTTTCACACGCGAATGAAGCAAGTAAACTCTACCGCGGCTTGTGTGAATGCACCATTACCGTGGATTCACACCAGCCGCGTTTGAGGCAACAAATTCACATTTACCGCGTCTAGTTTGCCGCTTGAACATTTTAAGTGTACTCGCTTCATTCATGCGTGAAAGCCACGCGTGAAATTCTAGTCATCAGGACATTCAAGCGGAAATTTAGAATTCTATGGAATCAAGCCTTCCATTGGCTTCTGCGACTCCGCTCGCTTCCTGTAATCACCTCACCACTAGAGCAAGCTCCCGATTGGTTAACGCGGTGCATTTTTCCACCAAAGTTCAAAATTTTCAACTTGCGCAGTTGCTGCAGCAACGCTCAATTTGCATCAACACGTCTTTACATTGACTTAACATTGAAATCACTCTCGCTTGATGGCACCTTCCACAGCTGGTCTGAATGCAGCATGACACTTGCATTTGGCAGCATTTTTATATAAAGCAAGTTACACTGCTATAAAGCTATACATTTTTTTTAGGAATAGAGCCCTAGGCCTGTTTATCATGACCACTGCATTTATTATGTGCATGTATTTATCCCATATAACCCAATAACAAAGGTTTCATTCAACAAAAAGTAACTTGATACTGCTGTCGAATGCTCTGTTTCGTTCCACACTGCATCTACAGGGACATGATTACAGTCTCCTGCATGTGAGGTCAAATCTACTCTGCACATGTTTGAAATGCCCATATACCACCCACCCACCACAATCCCCCCAAAAGAAAAGAAATCTATGTCCACTCGCATTTTATGCTTCAGTCCGCTCACAAAGCTCCTTTTGTTTCAATGTGTGATCTTGAAATATAAAAACATAAAGTGTTTTTTTCAGTTATGACAAAATGAAGATTAAGATGATTTGGGAAATATGAACAGCATGCATTTGGCTAACAGCAGAAACTTTCAAAACTTCACATGGATCTGCAAATGAAACTAATAAAAAACACCAAAGATCCAAGAAGAGCCACTCAATAAAAGTTACTTGACGTCACAGCAAGAAATGTCTACTTGTTAAGGTCTGTGTTTCCAACACAACAATGTAATGCTTATTGGATTGGCAGATAATTTTTTCCATTTCTGCTTTATAAAATAGCAAGCAGACTTTAAGGTGGGTATAGTAAATCAATTTTTTTTTATTCCTTCAGTTTAAAGTTGAATTTAAAGTCCATAAAAACTGCACAAATATATAACAATAAAACAACAAGGCTCTTCAATCAAAAAAAAACAACCAGTGACCTATAAAATCCTATAAATCTGAATGCAAGTTCAGATGCCATCTACCCATTAGAATACAACATCAAAAAACGAATTTGGCTTGCATTAGCCATAACCTGTTTCTGTTAATATCTGTTTGGTTATTTATGTATTTGACTGGCTTAAAGCTTTACTTTTAGGCTAGTTGTAGTAAAGATGACAACAACGTTCTTAATCACATCAGATCCGGAGATCTTTCCTTTGAGACAGGGGAATTCAATGCATGTACAGCATCCTCTCTCACACAAGGCACAAAGCAGTCTATTAAAAGAGTCTCAGGATGCACAACTTATTTATATTGAATATGGAGACTAAGTCAGTTAAGGAACAGGCTAAAGGGAATTGTGTCTCTTTCCCACCAAAAGAAATAAAAAGAAGAGCCACAAATATTTGATGGTACACATTGTGTCAAACTTCCTGCAGTGTTTCCCATACATTGATTTATCTGTGGCGGCCCGCCACAGAATCAACGCTGGCCGCCACAAATAGATTTTTCATGATTCCCATTTACATTTTTATTTTACTATTTAAAACGGCTTAATTCATTGCAGGCAGCGTTCAGCGCGCCTCCCTCTCCCCCCTCTCTCTCATGTTGCGTGCAGCGCCTCAACAGCGCGCGCCCCATTCACTCTCTCAGCGCGCCTCTCTCACATTAAAAATGTATTTTAACTCTGCGTTCCTCCTTGTACTACTCCGTGTAACAGTCACGGATGTTACTGACAGAGAAGACGGCTGATTGTGTTTATTATGACTTAACGAAAGGTTAGCAGTAGTGTTTCCCACACATACCCGTTCTGGTGTGAGTCTGCGTCCGAGCTCTCTCCCTACCTATGATGCGGTATGCCTGTGCACGTGTTCTGTAGTCATAACTTTGTATAACAGCAACCGTGTATTCTCTCATATTTCTGAATTTGCACCAAATTGTCTGCGCTTTACGAGATATAACATTACAATAAAACTACCACTCGTATTTAAAAATAAAAAAGCGCTCATAACGCAACAACACTGATGAGAAGAGCAACATCATCACGGCCTCAATGTAAATGTGTGGTGATTTTGTCAGATGATGTCACGTTTTAGCAGCAGTTAAAGAAAGAGATGATTGGATTAAACAAGGAGTTACTGGGTCGTGTTTAGGCACTATTTTATAGACAACAGAACAGATAATATGTAAAAATAGCATTCAGTTGTGTTAAAATGCAATATAATGTGACAGATCAAAGAGTAAAACACGACGCAATGACGTCACATATGCTAATTGCCGTCATTACCGCCACAGTCTCTCAAAGTCCTGTGGGAAACACTGTCCTGCCATGTACATCATGTTTTTTTAAACAAGGCCATGTGGATTTTTTAGTAATAAAGCCTCCTTTCAAAATACATAGTATTATTTTAAAAATGTTAGTTTATTTGTTAATTTCCTTGTTCCCATGTATAAAAAATTCACAACTTCTGTAAAAAATGACGGTAATATTTGTTGATATGTTATATTTTGGCTGACAGGCACTATTGCTATATATTATCTAACATGTTATCTTCACTAAATGACCCTCAAATTAAAATCCTTCAGCTATAGAAGTGTTTTGTCTTGCTTTGCCTTTGAAAGATACAGCAGATGTGTCAAAAGCTTTAAGGCTAATTCATAAATGCCAGCCAGATCAAATTCCAGCAAACCAAAATAATTTTTGTGTTTTTATCAGATACATGTTGGTGTTTGTTGGGACTGCAATAAAAAAGGTTTGCTGCTTCAACCTACAGTAAGTAAGTAAGTTACCTGGTTGCATTAAAGCTTATCACCTGGAACTAATTAAACTTAAAAATATTAGTTAATTGGACAATAATTGAAATGGTGAAATTGTATTTGCACTAAAATGAATAGTGCTCTCTAGCACCTCACTTTCCAAATGCGTGTTGCAACTACGGTAGCCGTTATGTACTTACTGATCTCCTTGTCCGTTTCAGCTGGTTTGCGTGTTCTGAACAAAAACGTGATACGGTAGGCTAGTGCTTTTTTTCCCTCTCTGCTATTTTAGTTTTTCAATATGGCGAAACGACATGGAAGCCTTCTAGGACTTACCCGTTCAATGTAAAATAAGAGAGGAAATTCTAAGCTTACAATGAAAAGTCATATTTTTGAATAAAGACATTGATTTGACTAATAAAATACTTAAAAAACTACACACTGTCCCTTTAAATATAGGACTTTTTAAGATGTCCAAAAAATTGTCTCCAGAGTATTAATATGAGGTTTTAGCTCAAAATATCACATAGATAATTTATTATAACATGTTAAAATGGCCACATTGTAGGTGTGAGCAAAAATGTGTCATTTTGGGGGTAGTCCTTTTAAATGCAAATTTCACTAAATGGCTCTGCACTATGTGCAAGTGTCCTGGTTGGATAGTACAGATTAAGGGGCGGTATTATCCTCTTCTGACATCACAAGGGGAGCAAAATTTCAATGAGCTATTTTTTTCACATGCTTGCAGAGAATGGTTTACCAAAACTAAGTTACTGGGTTGATCTTTTTCACATTTTCTAGGTTGATAAAAGAACTGGGAACCCAATTATAGCACTTAAACATGGAAAAGTCAGATTTTCATGATATGTCCCCTTTAACTCAAAAAGTTAAATTAACTCAACATTTTAAGGCAAACAAGTAAAATTTTTAAGTTGAGCCAACTTTTTTTTATGCAAGAAAAAGTTATGTTTTCCACATTTCTACATCCAACAGCTAACTGCGATATTTGAAATGGTGTTGTTTGTTGGTGGATTTTCAATTAGCCTATTTTCAATTATAACTATTAAGTGTTATTTAACAGTATAGTGACTTGCCTGAGAAATTCATCATCCACCAATTTAAGATTCAGATAAACAGCTGTTGGCTGTTTGAAAGAATATGCCACGGGAAAACAGATCATTTATATTTGTCAGGGTAATCGATGTATCACATTTGACTTTCATAAATTTTACAGACAAGATAATAAGATAATTTTACTACGTCCTAGAAAAATATTTTGAAATATCGACAGTTCCTCTGCCTTACACCTTCACTGTTGAACACAATCAGTCCTGAGAAAATTAAACATACTGTTTTGTTTTTGAGTTTATTTCCCGCTGGCCTCAGATGTCAAGGCTGGACATCCGAGGATCACAGGGACGCAGTGGGAGATGGGAACTGTTTCCAAACATCTGTGAGGATCTTTTTCTCTATAAACATCATTAACATATATCAAACTAAAATAATGGATAAGTGTGTGTTTCACTGAATTAAGATAATAAAATATTGTGAAAGATCCCACTATAATAAACGATAGTGATGTTTTTAATGCACAAAGTGTAAAAATCAGGGCTAGCGGTTTTAAACCTCTGAGCAACAGTAAAGGTATTGATGTGAAGTTTTATCCAGTTAACGGATAGCACATAAATATTGTTGTGCATTAGCACTATGAGTCACATGGGTAAAGGTAAAAATACTTCAAAAGAATGTCAGATAAACTGATATACTGTATGACATTTCTGTCGGTGTCAAGTAGGTCAGACATACCAAAGGGAGTGTCTATCTGCTATTCCTTCCCTTCTGCGTTTTTATGTTTGTTGGAATGAAAAATATACCCACAGCCACTTTGGCACTTATAATATGGCTTCATGGAACAATAAAAGCCTATTTCCTGCTACTGTATAGTGCAGGAAAAAGACAGCTGAACGGACATCTCAAGCTATACTCATGCACTACTTCATATCCTGATTTTTTTCTTATTTTGCTGAGGAATGTATTTCCTCCCTCCTCCGCCCTCCCTAAAGACCTTTCCCTTTACCACAGATGAGAGAGGTCAGCGATATGCGATAAGATAAACAACTTATGTTTTGTACAGTTACATACTGTTAAGCACTATAAACCACTTTTATGAAATCTGTTAACTGATTAAATAAAAGGTAAAGTTAGACACCAAGTGTTTCCATCGTCAAATAGTACACCCCCCACACACATGCATACTTGTACATGTGATTTACAGAGACTCCCCATAGCCATAGGGCCACATTATTTGTTTTGGGGGGTGCAGATTTACTAAACGGGGAAAATTATTGTAAAGCGCAATTCCAAAAAAGCGCCGATGGGAGTGATAATATCTGCAGGTTTTTTACTGAAAAAGCGCAAATGAAATAACACAGGTGCAGCAGCTGATTTCCATAATGACAAACGCAAACTACTAACTGTGGGTTCACCAGCTGCGTTTGAGGAGTCAAAATCGTGTCTACCGTGTCTAGTTTGCCGCTTGAACATTTTGAATGCATTTTCGTGTCTAGAGCGAAGTAGACGCACGGAAAAAGCAAGTATTTGACACACATAAGAGGTGAAATCCACTTCTTGTGGGAGGGGCAAGTGCTATGCGGTTGTCTGTTTGCACGATGGTTGATGTTGATCGTGGATTCATTGAGAGAGTTACCGGCTTGTATTTGGTAACCTTACTATAGGGGGAAAATAGTAAAAAAAGTGGGAATGTCGCAGGTCGATAAACATCACGTGACGTCAAACGCAAAATGCACAAAAAGCACCATTCGTGCGTACCGCCCCAGACGCTCAATACGCGCCATTCGTGCGAACTAGACGCGCAAATGAGGCTGACTCACATCTACAGTGGCGTGCTAAACGCCTCATTCGCGCCACGAGACCTCCAGACGTGCATCAACGAGTCTTCACGTTGACTTAAAATTGAAATCACTCGCGCTTGACGCCTCTACCACGGCTGGTGTGAATGCACCATAAGAGCAGCGAAAATTAGTTCAGGGTCGTAAATAAGCAGAACTCATGATCATGGTGCTGGTGATCTAGTAATATTTCAGAGCAATTAATGAAATAGGCTTGTGCAACTTTCACTTCACACGCATAATGAATCAGAAATGAAAGAACTGGAGCAATGACAGTATTAAATCCGTGCTCAAGACTGGTCCAATGTAAAGCATTGTTATCGTTACATTACACACTAGATCAATATGCTGAGAGTAGGCGGTCTTTTGTGGCTTTTCAAACACATTCAACCACATACAGTAAGCAACAAGCTCAAAATGTTTGACACCCCTGTATACCCCTGTATTTAGCACCATCCACTTGTGATCCGATCGACCAAAGTGCATCTTTACACCAGGTGTAAACAGGGCCACAGCTGCCAGCTCTACTAACAGCTGTGAACATCATTGGTGTCCAAGCCATAATGGTGGCTTGACCCATTTGGCACATTGATGTGAAATGTCTTGCGGACATGCAATTGCTGTTGCTTGCATGTGTCTGTGAACCATGAGACAGTATGGCATCCCATTTGTCATTTTGATTTTAAATTGTGCTCATAAGCACCCCCTTTGTGTCTACATGCACTGTTATGGTCTGTACGACAGACTACAACACCAAAGCCTATTAAACATTCGGTCATCAAAGTGTGGGCCAATGTCAAGAAACTACAAGGGCTTAGTGTGGTATTTAGGGCAGGACTGATGTATCATGTGTCTGGGCCCAGAAAAAAAGCTTATATCTAATTGGACAGTTTTTTCGGTCAGGCTTCCTTTACAGCCTATTCTTCCATTATATCATTAGATGTTAATGCTTAGTCTAATTTATTTAATATGCATTTGCAAAGTGTTATAAACACATTTAAAATGTCTGTTTTTGCCCCATGCTTTGCCATTCTAAATCCAATACAGCATATAGTGATGGATATTGAAAGTGGCTTGAACGAAATATTGAAACAGACTTACCCTCGCACCCTTCTCAGGAAAACACTGACATCCTCCGCTGCAATCTCTGCCTCCACATGGCCCGTCGTACTTCTTAACTCCCTGGGAGAGAACAGATAAAGGAGGGAAGGAAAGATGGTAAGACGTTGTGTTATTGTTGAAATAAATGTCAACTTTGAAATGACACAAAACATTTGATTTTAAACGTCCACTGTGCAGGCTCAGTCCACAGCTCACTTAATATTGGTATGAAATGTATACATATCTGAAGCTAATATCAGGACCTGTTTAAAGGGTACTACCACAATGGCAGCTAGGGGAACATATTTTAAAAAATTTTAGTGCAGTGACATTTACATATTTACATTTAAATATAGTTTGTGTGAACGGAAAATTCTTTAACCCCAATAATTTCTTTTTAAATGCTTTCAGGATATAATAACATATTCAAATGTAAATGTTTGAAAGTAATAAATAAATTAATTATTAATTCAATTCTCATTTTCATTATGTACAGTATTACTTAGTTTGACCACACACAGTTTTAACTTAGACATTTCACCATGACAAGTTGAGCATTAACTCATAACAGCATTCAGTTTAAAGCTTTGTAAATGAATATCACTGAGCTACTGAACACATTACATTATTCATGCGTCAGGATTTCTTGAGTGAATCTCTTTGTGGGGGAAGCTTATTTTTTTGGAGGGTCTCATTCTATGACGTCAGCGTCTCCATTTACACCTACGCATTGATCCTATTGACCAGTGAGACACTGTGTGTACATGAAACAGCGTGTCAGCGTCTCCCGTCACTCCTTAAAAGACAAAATAAAACAGTCTGCTGTGCGCGAGCATGTTTCACAGACATTCTTGTTCGTCTGATATGAGATGCTGGACAAGCACCAGACAAAGGCCACTTTAAAAATCGTTGCTAAATCACAATGAAATCTTTTACTGAGATCTTAGAGTGATTTATGTCTGTCTATAAGAAGAATGTCCTTCCTCTAAAAAAGTCCTGCTGCAGATCACAGGACTATTAAAATAAACTTAAATATTAAATATGATAGATAAAAATTGTGCAACTGAATAAACAAGAAAACAAACACATAATTTAAGAACATGTAGGCAGGGTCATTTAAAGATTCATGTTGGCAATTTATGTAGGTTTGCCATAAATAAATTGAATTATCAGGCTATGTAATATACTGGGTTTTGGCCACCTTGCACACTCATTATTAGCATTGAAAAACTAAAGTCGGTTGTCCAGTGAAATGTTTTTGCGTGGTAATTGGTTTGCAAGGTCTTTTCCGGTGACTAAAACATTATTTGCAGCAGGGAAAAGCTGAGGTATTGTCTTACACAAGGTGGGAAATTTAAAGGACAAAACAGCAGCACAAAAATCGTTTTAATGTATTGCTAAATAGTTGATGATTACAGCAGATGATGAGAAGAGTATTGTTTTCTATCCTGTTCCACCCCACGCTTTCCCAACAAGTGAACTTTTCCACCATAACCTGACAATATTTTCCAACAAAGCCTGAAACAATGATCACCTGATCACCATTTGTTTGTTCCGTCCCAACCAGGGAGGTAAATGCATATTGATGCTGATCTCTTGTCAAGAATGTGTTTGTGTTTATAAAGTCACCAGGCTTTGAGAATCAGACCACAGGAGGTTGGAGGTTAATGACTAACTTTAAATAATAAAACAGAAAGCTTACACACACCAGTCAAGATTATCATTATAGTCATTTCTATCAAATATTGTCAAGAAATATTAACATGTTAGTGCTTTTATAGATTTTATAGATATAAGCATGTGTCCCAGGATGCTTTGAGATTTTTGTGGAAGGAAAGGTCATAGTTATGTCTGCTTCGCATCGTGCCTAACAACACCTTTCAGCCGTGACTAATTCCACCACACAGCAAAGCCTCTTGTACAATATTGCTTTTATAAAATGGTTACCGCACCATATACAATTATTAAAGGGACAATCCACTTTTTTTTTGAAAATATGCTCATTTTCCAGCTCCCCTAGAGTTAAACATTTGATTTTTACCTTTTTGGAATCCATTCAGCTGATCTCCAGGTCTGGCGCTACCACTTTTAGCATAGCTTAGCACAATCCCGGAGATCCTCTGAATGGATTCCAAAATGGTAAAAATCAAATGAAAATAAGTATATTTTCAAAAAAGTGGAGTGTCCCTTTAAAGCAAAACATATTTATCAACACAAATTTCACATAAAGTAAAATCACTAAAGTATTTCCTTCCACTGGACAAAAATGAGTGATACACAGTGATAAACAGAATTGTTGGGTGCAGCGGTCATCAGTGTTGAGGGTAACGCATTACAAGTAACGTGCATTACGTAATAATATTACTTTTCTGAAGTAAAGAGTAAAGTAATGCATTACTTTTTCAATGTACACATAATATTTGAGTTACTTTAAAAAAAGTAATGCAAGTTACTTTTTTAGTTTAATTAATTCGTTAAAAAAATATGTATTGAATTAAACTAAATGTAGTCGCATTATACTCTATGCATACACGCCTGTGTGGGAACAGTTTGAGTCTGAGATGGCATGCCAGAGTTCGACATTTTGTGATGAAATATGCAATTTCTGAATGCAGGCATAAAAAACACTTGCAAGGCCTGAAAGAGATCAAGCCTCGTAACGCAAAAAGTAACGCAAAAGTAACTAAAAAGTAACGTAAGCATTACTTTCCATAAAAAGTAACTAAGTAATGCAATTAGTTACTTTTTTGGGGGAGTAACTTAAAATTGTAATGCATTACTTTTAAAAGTAACTTTCCCCAACACTGGCGCTCATAGCTGTGTTTTATTTACCACAAAACAGAGCTATGACCGCCAGTGTTGGGGAAAGTTGACCAATCAGAATGAAACGCTGGAACTAACCAAGTAAGGAATAATTGATGATTATTTTCAAATAATTCCGGAGTCAATAAGGACCGGAGTCAATTATCCGCTTATACCACAGTTACCACAAACATTGCTCTTGTGCGTACTTTTAAGTTGGGTGTGTGGTTATCGAAAAATAATGCATACCCGTGGAACATTTCTCAACCAATCAGAATACAGCATTCAACAGACCCGTGGTATAAACAAATGTAATCCATTGGTCTTGCATTTCACAATCTTATTTTGTTACATTAATATGGTTGCACATTTGCACCTAATTTTTTGTTGTTAATATATTTATTCTGATTATTAAAAAAACTTGTTCAACAGTCCGTTCTCATTTACAGAAAGGTCAAAGGACAGTTTGTATGGCCACTGGCAACAAAACCAAACAAAAACTCAAGCCAGACAGGGCAATAAACACAGATCTCAATAGTTATTTGTATGCTAAAACTGTCTCAGACAGCACTCAAATAAAATAACAATGAAGATAAATATCAGAGGCTTATATAAAGCAACACAATGATTGTACATGAAGTGCAACCACAAATATGCACCCTCTACTTAGTTTGTTTTGACACTTGTTTCAGTTGTTCCAAATTAAATTTTACAATGTACATTTGGCTCTCAACAATGAAATAATCACAACATCAACATAACGTACGAGTGTATATAAACATACTGTTTATAACATTAGCTAAAGGTTGAAACATTAGACAGTTGTTCCACTATTTGTCATCTTGGATTTATCCCCAGAAACAACCCACACTTTATACCTAGCAGGGGCGATTCTAGGATTTTAATTTTAGGGGGGCTCAGCCCCCCAACAAGAGAATTATATATAGGTGACCGGGGGTGACCAAGGCTACTTTACGGGGTCCAAACTCCCTAAAGTAAATTAAGTTTCTAAATAATTATGAAAATCTTATTTTCACCCGATCATTGACGCATGTGATGGACATCAGAAATGTTTTGTGCAAAGCAGGAAAAGGGAAGCAAAAATGAGAGATGATGAGTTTAAGGGAGTAAAGACACATCTTTCCCTGTCAGGGCTCAAACATTAGAGGAAAAATCGCAGGAAAACGTAAACAGTTAACTAAGATAGATTTTTTTTTAGTAGCAGTCATAAAATAAAAATATTCTTAAAAATAAAAAAAGAAGTTATTAATCATTGTTATGTAAAATGCAAATATGCATAAAATATTTTCTCTCCTGTCATTTCCAAACATTTTGTGCCCTTAAACATAATGTTGTATATATGTATATATGAAGATGATACTTAAATATTTTTAAATAAATGTTTGTCTTTCCTAGTACTTGTTGCAATGTTGGAATAGTGGGTTAAGCAAAGGAAATTGTATCTTGCACACCGCAGGCTTTCAAGACAAAGTAAAAAAAATGGGGGGCACGTGCCCCAGTAGAGCTTTATGTCTAGCAACGCCCCTGCGTAACACTTTTGGCAAAAAAAGTAATTGAGCCTATTTAAGATAAATTTGGATTTATCTTTGTTACAAAGTTATGCTGCGTTCACACCAGCCACGGTAGAGGTGTCAAGCGCGAGTGATTTCAATGTTAAGTCAATGTGAAGACGCGTTGACGCACATCTGGAGGTCTCGCGGTGTGAATGAGGTGTTTACCGTGGCACAGATGCCATAAGTCTCAATGACTAGAATTTCACGCGCGGCTTTCACATGCAAATGATGCGAGTGAACTTCAAAAATGTTCAAGTGGCAAACTAGACGCGGTAGACATGAATTTGACGCCTCAAGCGCGGCTGGTGTGAACCCACGGTTATAGTTAGACAGATTTTCTCTTTTTGTTTTCTTATTTAGTTAACTTTAATGACAGAGACTTCAACAAGTGGAACTATAAGACCGAATGCAATAAAATGTTTAAGATAATCAATTGTTTACTATGATACTCACTAAGACATCTATTTTGAGACATGTTAATGAGTATTTGTCTGTAAACCTAACAGACGTGAACATGAACTCATTTAGCTCTTTGCATGTGCGCTATTGTTGGGTAGGAAGCTAAAGTTCCCATAAAAATGCCCTAACGGTGCCCCTGATTCCTAGATAATCACCTATCAGAAATACTTTTTTACCATTATTAAATGCACCCAGGAACACAACGCTGAAATTTATATGCCATCAATAGTTATCAAATTATAGAGCAGAATAGTTTTTACACTATTTGTGAACCATACCAGAGTTCATATGAACCGTATCCTAAAGCACCTTTGCATCCAGACTCTATTGGACTCATGGTGAGTTTGGTACAATAAAAATCTTTCACTTCATCTAACAAACTCATGTCCACACACAAAGCTCTAGTATGAAAGTGACTTTACAGACTATATACGTTGTTATGTACTGAAGGGTTTTTAAGTGTCAGACACATTTATAGTGCATATTTCAAAGTCATCTTGTATGTACTAGCTGAGCATTCAATAGGGCTCTTTCATACAGAGACATTTAGTATCCTTTTAATATGAGTTGGAGAGAAGACAGTGTTTAATTCCAGAGCACTGACTTCAGATTGACCAGAAACAGTCTGCATTCATCTACAATTACAGCAAATTACATCAATGTCTCAGGCAGCTAAGCTAATAATAACTACATTCGAGAACACATTATAAATAATGATGCAATGAATGAACCCTGTGTTCATTATATTATAAGGTATTATTGTTTTATATGTTAAAATTAATCATGTTTCATCAGGTAAACCATCTGGAGAAAAAGAATATGCTTGTTTCGCTTTGACTAGACATATCCTTCGACTAGACATTCAACTAGATACAGTACATCTTTAAAGGTGAGTCACTGACTTTCTCATTATGCAAACACGGTCTCTAAACAAACATGTAATGTCTAAACAAGACAAACATGAGTGTATCCTAAATTTTACAAGCAGTTTATAATAATAGTATTATAATAATCAATAAGCAAATCCAAATTGTGTGTTTAAATGATATAAAACACCACTGGGTGGCCATTTAACTGTATATGTCCTCACAAATAAACTTGAATATGTTTGATGTGTGTCTCTGTTGTTAGACATACTGTAACCCTTCTCTGTATTTACCAGACAATGTGATGACATTGTAATGACTTAGGTACTGTGTGTTTACATCTACATGGCCACATGGCAGGATAAAAGACTTCTAACTATTTGTGCAAATGATGATAAAGTGACAGAAACATCCATTTATGGACGGCAGTGTTTGCCTGTACAGTCAAAGACAATATGAGTCATGATCGTATTCAAAACTGTCTGTGGTTAACCAAGCAGAAATAATTCCCACAGTCATTTCAATGGCGAGTGTCTAAAAACTCTGGCAAAACCCTCCGACAGGTGTCTGGAATAGATAGAGATCCAGATGCTAAACCTATTCCGCTGGAGAGTATATCAGTGTGAAAATCGGTCAAACAAAACAAATCAAGCTCAAGAAAACAAGTGTATTTTGTTTACGTTGTTGGACATTTTTCAATTATTAGATTATGAAACTGCATAGAGGGATAGCAGATGGAAATCTGTTACGTAGGAAAATGTCTACATGGAAAAAATAACAAATGACCAGCAATGGTCCAAAGGCTGTTACGTGCATTGTTACACATCACGTAAACAAGATTTCTTAGAAAAGGAATTTACGAGCGTCTTCACAGAACAACTACATTTTCTCTGTTACCATTGGAAATAAAATGTGACAGATGATGCCTCATATTGGGAAATCGGGACAACAGCTTTAAAGTACTCAGAAGTCATTTAAAGAAGACATATCATGATAATCTGACTTTTTCCATGTTTAAGTGCTATATTGGGTCCCCAGTGCTTCTATCAACCTAAGAACAACCTACTTAGTAACTTAGTTTTGGTAAATCATTCTCTGCAAGCATGTGGAAAAATAGGTCATTAAAATTTGGATATCAGAAGGGGATAATACTGGCCCTTATACAATACAAATGTATTCTCCTGCTTCTCGGTTTGTCATTGCCAAAGATTTTGTACATGGTACCATAGTATTTATTTAAGTATGAGGCTCTCCCTGAAGTATGACAGATGGTAAACTTAAAAGGAAGCTTTTAAACAAATTGAGTCGGAATGAGCTAATTTTCTGAAATGTTTTATTCAATATGATACTTCAAAACAATGTATGATTTGAGTATGTATGAAAAAAATGACATAACTACACCTGTTTAAAATTGATAGTCAGCAAAGTCACTCCTGAGACAAATCAAGTACAGTTCGCATCTGTCAGTCAGCTTGAGGAAGATAGTTTTCATGTCTTATCACTCTTAATAACTATTTAAAAATCAAGCAAGCCCTGCGCTTTATTTTCTAATTTCTCCATGTTTTAAAACCAACACCAAAATGTCAGATACGCATGCGAATGGGCACGCATCTTTATATTAGGTTAAGCATTTAGGATGGTCCACCTCTCAAAAAACATACAAATAAAGATCATTGTAGATGTTTAATGACTATTAAGAACATTGGAATCGCTAGACGAGGGCTTAACCTACTTTTATGGAAAATAAAAACAAAAGCGGTTTTGCCTGTAGCTCAAATTTAGACTGTGCACATTACGACTCATTTTCATTCTAAATGTCTAATATATATTTGTATCATCTGTTGAAAAGCCACCAAAAACCTAAGATGGGATCATTGTTTTTTTATTTTATGTAAATGTCTTATTCATACAGTACACCAAACCACTCCTGTACCAATCTGTGAATAAAGATGAGAGCAGATGTTTAATATCAAGCCTGTAATGGCTTTACATTCAGTCAAATTGAGGCAGTTTTATCAGGGTTTTGTAACTAATCGCTTGTACACTAACCCAAATGCATTTGGTCAGAAATCTCACATTACTTTGAACCTCTGACTTTTTACCCTCTGCTGTTGACCTTTCACCTTAGATGTGGTCTCATCTAAGCTTCTGACATGATGAGAAAAAGAATAAGAGCACAGTTGCGACTACAAGTTTTTTTTGTATGTACACACACACACACACACACACACACGCGTTGGCATATGTGGTTTACGGGGACATTTCGACGCAATGCATTTTATACTGTACAAACTGTTATATTCTATTCCCCTTACCTACCCTATATATATATATATATATATATATATATATATATATATATATATATATATATATATATATATATATATATATATATATATATATATATATATATATATATATATATATGTTTATTTTTACATATTTTGTATGTTATATTATATAACTACTTTATGCCTTTATATTTGGCAGAATGCTATTAGAGAAAAGCGTTAACAGCATTGGGAAAAGTACTGTGAGCCGGATAATCATCCAAATAAGCACTGCGGCTCAATGTGTCAAAGCACTACTGATAGGAAACAGCAAGGACTGGATTATGGTCTTGATTACGGTAACATCAAAAACAAAATGTCCAAGCATTTCATCGTAAATCAATTTTTCATAGTCACAAAGCAACAGCTGTGTGCCTAGCTCTTATTTATTATTCTGCCCACTGACAAAGCCGTTTCTGAACAATTTCATCATTATATGGCCACATGAACCGCAGACAAACTTCTCTTTGAAGTGACACCAATTTCCTCTTCAATTTAAATTTTTCACTTCTGAGATTCTCTATTTGTCCTTCTGATTGGTTGTCATGTTCTTAGTTTTCGGGGGGTGGGGAGGGGCACCAGTGTCAGACTCAGAAACCAATCTCAACTTGACCAATCTGAATGTGCTCACATGGTATTTTCATGAAAGATTTAACATTTTAATGAAAAATTCCTCTACACAGAGCGAATCATACTGATATTCAAGTTCAGGTCTCGAATGATTGATTGACTTTGAGTAGAGTAGACTATAGCCTCTTTCACACAGTAATTCTGGTAAATTACCATGAATTTACCAGAATGAATTTACCAGTAAATACAAAAATGTGCTGTTCACACACGCAGTGGCGTTCTGTTATTTTACCAGTAAGACATCATTCACACATCAGTATCAAAATACAGGTAAATTCTTTGAGAAGGCGGAAGTACCTGTAGCACGCGGCGAGCTCAGTGTTGTATTTGTAAACAATCCACGTCATTCACGGTCCGTATTTTGCTGTTTTCACGTCTGTGGTAAACAGTCGCGAAGTTGCTCATGACCAAACAACATTGAAGTAGACGACGTCAAACCGAAAATGAGTTTTTAACAACACTACTGTTTGCACGTTAGGCTTCACAGAGGGCGTGCTAAGGACGTCGGCAATTCGGCGGTAAGCTGTTTTAAACAACTTTGGTGAAGAAATGTGGACGTAAACTTCAGGTGTGCTCAACTTTCAAGCAGCATGTGTGTGGAACCGTCCGTAAACAGTGCGGGGGTAAACGCGTCATCTGTATTAAAACGCTATGATTGGCCCGAAGCTGTCAGCACGGTCTGACGTCGTCCGTTCTAAATGCCGGTAATCCTATAATTTTCGTTCACACATAGCGCTTACCGGTAAATTACTGGTAATCTTACAACCTGTCTTACTGGTAAATTGGGAGCACTGATTTACCGTAAAGGTTCTGTTCACACATGATCTGTTAACTGCAATTTACCAGTAAATTACCAGTAAAGACTGTATGTGTAAAAGGGACTTATTGACAAAACATTTAGATGATGAGCAAATCAACAGGACTGATAAAATTTAAAATCTAATGAATGGAAATGAAAGATGCTTCTCATTAAACTCAACAGTTTCATGATGTCTGCTTCATACAACACCGAGGGGATAAAATACTTGAGGAAAACATCAAAGAATGGTTTTTATAAGTGAACTGAAATAACTGAAAAATACAATTGGTTTGCGGCCTAATGGTTAGAGAGACAGGCTCGTAACCCGAGATATACGAGTTCAGGTCAGCAGGTTGCAACTGAGGTGCCCTTGAGCAAAGTACCTGTCCCCTCATTGCTCCCCTGTAACATTAACAGCCTGTAACATGGGAGTCATGCGCCAGTCACTTAAAAGACTATAAAATAAGTAATTATCATGTGACCTGTGTGTATGTGTACATGGTTGCATGTGTGCGATACCCACACATGTCAGTGGGAGTTCAGACTGTGCTGTTTCACATGTCTGAGGGAGTGTGGATAGCAGCTGGGCTGTAAAATTCAGAATACCAACGTGCTTTATGAGTTTCTTCAGCATCTCACCGTGACATCCTGCTGATAAACATATGTTCTTGAGGAACACAAGATACTTTGTGATGGGAATCAACCACACCCAAACAAACAAATATCAACATATCTACTTGTGTATTTGCTAACTTTTGCTATAGTTACACTAAACAACTTGGTTTAACTACAGTACTTTGATTTATAAAACTAATTTACTACGACTTGGGTTTAAAGTATAGCGATAACAGTATGAGATGACCAAGCATGAGAGATCTGAATTAGCAATCTGTTAACACACACACTTCTGGAGCAACGATCTTCAGAAACCTATGGGTGATGTCACGGACCCTACGTCCATTTTTTTACAGACTATGATTACAGTGTAGGGCACTGTGATGTCGACTCCCCAAATGTCCAAAAAAGAGAGTGCTCAAAGAAGACTAAAAGAGTAATCTCTTATTCAAAAGAGGTCCAATTCAGTCCTCTAAGATTTTGATCTTTATTTTCGCTCTTATCAAAAGAACAGAGATCCCGAGACAGAGCGCCAGCATCTCATCCGGCCTGGCGCAAAGAGAGGCAGCCAAGGATGCTGGTTATAAAGGGGTGTATAGACGGCCCCTATGATTGCACACTTAGTAACATGAACCGCAATAAATGAGAATAAAAAGTGCGTACGACACAGACAGTACAGAGTCAGGTAAGGTTTACAGTGCGTATGCAAGTGTTATGTCTAGAACCACTGATTGTATTGACTCAACTTATTCTTTTGCAAAAGTCTACAGGTACAGGTACAGTACATTTAGGTAAGCAGGCACATAACAAAACTGACCTATATGCGCATATGCAGACACACGCACATGGAGATAAATCTTTGTTATTGGGGAACATGAAATGTAATCACGAAACCAGACATCCAGCAAGACATAATTATAAGCAAACAAGCATGAAAATGTTGTTTGGACTTCATCCAAATTGCTTCATCTAAAAAGCAAATACTTTTGAGTTTTTACCTGACAGAAACCACTGTACTGTATATTGGAAATATATGCAGACATCTAACACAGATCAAAACTCATTTGTTTTACTTTCCTTTTAAGTTATAATGGTCATCATGTGTGGACCAGATTGATCTGCACCTGTTGAACATCATTGTGGCAGATGCTAAATCAGGCACTTTTATTATTAGTCATATTTAGGATCAGATTAGCAACATGCTAAATAATACTGAGAATGGTGTCGATACGTATAAGCATTACACACATTATCATTAGAAAATGTAAAAATGTAGATTGCTTCAATATGTTATGATATCAGTATTTGCTGTGCATTAATGTTTGCGTATTTGCACATTATCTGCTGCCCTTTTACCATACTTTCTTACTCACTGATGTTGCTTTATTAGCCACAGATGTTGTTCAAGTTGCTTTCACACTAGGCCTATGGTGATTTTGGACAAAGTCTGACCTAATAATTGCCAGATGTGACTTCATAAAAACACCTGGTACAAAACAGATGGCTGTTTTTATTAGAATAAAATGCAAGGACATAATACAAAGATTAACAAAAAAAATGAACAAAATTGTATTTTTCTTGGCTCAGAATTTGTTGTCTATATCTTACACAAACATAACATTTTCGCGTTTAAACTGTCCATAAGGACCTCAATTAAACATTCTCATTAACTACAAACAGAAAAACAGTTACTTTCAATCAATGTTAACTGTCAATCTGTCTTTGTCATAACTCTTGTTTAATAGCCTGGCTCCAAACACTATTATTGTTAATTTCCTGTAGAACACTATGAGCATCTGATGACACTCTGTTCTTCTCAAATACATAACATTTCATATCACCATCTCCAATCATAAACACTGTCAGTGCCAATCCCAGACTTTGAGTGTCTCTACATTTGTCTCAGTTACATTTAAATTCCCCTGTGTGGAAAATCACGTTTTTATTGTTGTTTATATGTCTAGTGTATGTGGTGTTTTTAATATGCTTTAAGACAATCCATGTGAAAATTCATCGTTCAGGACAATTGCTGAGAATTTTCTCTCATTCCTGTGTATTTAAAATCAGGACCAGTAGATTCTGGATCAGTAGTTTGAGTCATTGCAGTTCACGTATAAAACCGAATTTAGCAGTTATGTGTCTGAAACTGTCGAATATAGCATCTATTTACATAACTATGGTCCAAGCTGGGGTGCGTTTCCAGAAAAACAAGGTAACTGAACTACCCTAGTACAATGCGTAGTTGGAGAAACTAACTAGTCAAGACTGTTTCCCAAAAACATAGTAACTTTGTCGTACATTTGTCGTTTGAACCATGTTGGTTCGACAACATAGTGGATGATGTCATGTGGGAGGTGGAGTACTAATTAATCTGTTTAAATCGATTTAATGTCAGATTAACGTACATTGAATCAGAAGACTGATTTTGTTATCGTGATTTAGTTCTTTGTTGTTTAATTTCAAGATATTCAATTCATGCTCAAGTTCCCTCTTATGTCACTCCTCCCAGGGATTCCCCAGGGTCTTAATTAAAGCTGTCAGGATCCTGCCAGATCTTTGTTTGTATTTTAGGGATGTGCATCGATGCATCGTGTTCCCATTAAAAAGACCTGTCTAAAAAGACCTGTCGTAAGGCTCCGATTCAGTGTTTCATGCACAGCTTGTGCATGTACTAGGCTCTGTGATCAGTAGGAAGTCCTTATCAATCTAAAATCACTACGAGTTTGACCCGTTTATAACATGCATTTAAAAAAGCAACACTCGTCAAATAAATCATTCAAAATATTCTCTATTATCATGAAAATAGCTGAAACAATCTGAAGAACAGCGATATAAATATGCCTCTAGATATTTCCTGGAATAGTGTTTGTAATGATACTACTTCTGTGGCACAAATGGAGTTTCTGCATGAAAGCGCCCTCTGGCTTTTGAATGTGGCGGCATTTCACCGTAATTCATTCAAATTCATTCATTGAGAAAATGCGCATTTGCCCGATTAATTGTCACAACCCTATTGTATTTAGATCTAGTCAGCACGGCAGGGTTCTGACAGTACAATGTTTTATGTGGGAGATACGTGGTTTAGTATTGGTTTATTCGGACCACGCATTTCCTGGGTCTCGTCATTTTTTCCTTGATCCCTTATTCATGATTCTTTTCAGGTGTGTGTCATTTAGTTTTCCCTATTTAAAGTCCTTGTGTTTGGTGTCTTGTATTGGTTTGTTTTGTGCTGTTTCCTTGTGAGTACAGAGTCGAGTGTCAAGTTAAAGTGCCCATATTATGAAAAACTCACTTTTTCTGGGTTTTGGGGTGTTCATTTGTGTCTCTGATGCTTCCACACGCATACAAACTTGGAAAAAAATACATCCATGCTGTTTTGAGTGAGATACACGTTTCTGAATGTCCTCTGCCTTGAGTCTCAGATTGCACGAGTTCAAACTCAGCGCCGTTGTGACGTAACTAGCCATTTCGTCACATTCCGTTTGAATTTTCCCGCCCACCACCCCACTCGCAGGTCTCCACCCACCAGGTTACTAGAGAGCACAGAGCAGTCACTTCGCTGATACCCTCTACGCCAGGGGTGGGCAACTCCTGGTCCTGAGGGCCAGTGTCCCTGCAGAGTTTAGCTCCAACCCCAATCAAACACAGCTGAAAAATCTAATTGAAGTCTTCAGGACTGTTTGGAAATGACATTCAGGTGTGTTCGATTAAGGTTGAAGCTAAACTCTGCAGGACTGCGGCCCTCGATGCCCACCCCTGCTCTACGCTGTTATCGTGTCTCACGGAAATAACACCGCAATTTGGATATTATGGATTATACTCCTGCCTACTTTTAAAAATAAAGTTTTAACGCGTGTTTATTGGAACCTAAATTATAATCTCATACACAGTGTGTTACGACGCAAATAGTCCTCAGATTGTAGGCAATAAGACGTTTATGCGAAATCTGATGTAAGACTATGTATCTATATTTCACGGATTATACGCATCTGTGGACAAAAATGGTCACTGGATTTTATTGGACTTTCATGGATTATTCACACATCTGAAACAGACTTGATTATGTCAACACAAAAGGTAAGAAGTCACGTTATATTTTGCATGCTGTCATCTTCTGTCACAAAATACTACATTTATGATGCTAGAGCATCTGTATCTCAAAACAGAGACCATACATGGATGCTAATTCCGTAAATTATACCTTTTAAATGTATAGTGATGTTATTATTATTGTTTGTAGATAGTAGGCTATATAGATACTTTTTTGCAGGCTAGATAGTTTGCAGCTTGGTTTTGAAAGTTTAAAAAAAATATTTAACGACTTTATTTTACATTTCTACATGAACTAAGTAATAGTGCTTTGCCAAACTAAGTGTTTTGCCAAACTAACCGAGACCGGGCCTTACCGACCAGGCTTTTCTGACGAGGCTAACGTACCCTCGAGTCTCTTATAACTTTACGGTCCGGACCTCCCGCTAGCTTCTAGCAATTAGCATGCGGTCTGTATACAAGCAGTATACATCCCCCACCGGGTCTAAATTTCTCTCATTTGTGAAAATAATGCGTTTGAAAATGTTTTATAACGGGAATATGTTAGCATTGTACAGGGAAAATTAGTGTATTGTTGAGACTGCTACATCACAATTTACTCTGGAATCATTATGTGTCATGAGTTTCTTCTCCTGTAGTGTACTTATTAGTGATACTTTTCTGCTTTATTTGTCTGTTGGCAACATAAACCGTTAATAATAATATATAAAATAATAACACAGTATTGTATGTACTGCTCACGATACCACTGAGCACGCGCACGGGCACATGACGTTTTGGGGGGCGTGATCAAAGGAGCAGCAGCTCATAAATATGTAATGACCACCTCAAAACGGCACAATCTGAAATGCACTGAAACAGAGGCTAGTAGAGATGGGTAACAATCTTTTCCTACAAGTTATTTTGAGCAAACAACTTTTGAAATATGTTTTATGGAACTCATACACATATTTAACTTGTGGAAAAGCAGTCATAATATGGGCACTTTAAAGCCTGGCCTCCTAAAAATTATCATTTTAAACTCTATAGCAGAAAAAAGTAATATGGCTTAAAGTCGTCATAGCGTGAAAATCCGACTTTTCCATGTTTAAGTGCTATAATTGGGTCCCCAGTTCTTCTATTAACCTAGAAAATGTGAAAAAGATCAACCCAGTAACTTAGTTTTGATAAACCATTCTCAGCAAGCATGTGAAAATTAGGTTGTTTAGATTTCGCCTGTTTTGTGACGTAAGTACCAAGTCCAATTACAATACCGCCCCTTTATCTCCACTATCCAACCACAGCACTGCCATTTAGTGCAGAGAGAAATGATTGAGTTTCAATTTCAACAAACCACCATCATTGTTATCACTGTTCGCATTTCATCTCCTCATTTGCATTTTAAAGGACACACAAAAAAATTGAGAATTTTTGCTTTGGCCTAAAAAGTGGCAATTTTAACATATGATAAATTATATGTGGGGTATTTTGAGCTAAAACTTCACACTTTGGGGACAACAAAAATTTATTTTGCATGTTAAACAATCTCATAATATGACTCTTTAAGAAGATGAGTAAATTATAACATTTTTGAGTGACACTAAAATAAACAAATTGCTTTGAAGCAGAGAAGCATTACACTGTAAAAAGTTACTTCAATTGGTAACATCTAAAAAATTGGAATATGTGTAGATGTTACCAATTGAAGTAACTTTTTAAAATGATCCAACTATTCACTTTTAACAGTGTAACATTAATTCATTAAGTGAGGTTAATGACAGCTGGTCTCTGTCATCTGACACAGTGAATATTCAGAAAGAAAGAGCGAGAAGACGGAAACTATAGACATTCCATTGGCTATTGCATGTGAGCAGCTGTGGTTTGTACACAGGATATCCAGCTTGTAAATCCCACTTTTTCAACCGGGTTCCCCTTTCCCTTTGGGAAACCTCTATATTACCCAAATGCAGCTGAGATGGGCCAAGGATTTTATTGCAGGGAAGGGATGGATGCTTTTACTTTAAGCTGAACCCTTTGAAGGTATTTACCTTTGCATACAGGAGGTCCTTTTTTCAGCTATGCTAGAAAAATGATTTCCAGATGGGTGATATTCATCCATTGCAAGTAGGAAAGACACATTCAAAACAAATAGATAAGCAAGGAAGGAACATGGATGTTGAAATTTGGACTTGGTTATTGTAGCACTGATAATTTGGAACTGGTCTGGAAAACAGATTACTCAAAAATTCTTCGTGGAATTACGGATGGATGAAAGAGGTGGTGAAAAAGATTGATCAAGTAAGGGGCGTGAGACAGGAGGAGAGGAAGGAGAGAACGGACAAGGCTGGGATTTCTCAGGAACAAACAAATTAGGCAAAGCTGCCAAGACTGAGGACTTTGATGACTTGCAGATTGAGGAAGAGTTGCAAGCAGTACAAATGTTCATTCACATGCACATACTTGAAAGAATTACAGTTCTAAAGGAATAGTTACACACACAAAAATCTGTAATTATTTGCTTACACTCATGATTCTAGAGCATTGTGCATTAAAGTTATAATATACTGCCATTGTATTTAATCCCCATAGCAAGGTAAATAATCTCCTTTTATGCTCTTCAGAAGAAAAAAAATCATGGGAGTTTGGAATGAGATGTGGATAAATAATAATGACAGAATTTTAATTTGTAGGTAAATGGAGGTAAATGGATGCATATGTGTAGCCTTCGTGCTCTTCGAGCTCTCAAATCACCCACAATCCTATGCGCGCAGCACCGAAAGCACACGTTTTCAATGATGTAATGACGCATTGACGTGCATTGACGGGCTCTCACAAAAGCTGTCACTTGGGCGGTACCCTTTCAAAAAGTACACATTTTCCATAAAAAGTGCATATTAGTACACAATCACAAGTATGAGTCATAAGGGTGACAATTCTGAAGATAAGCAACATGACAGATCTGCACGTACAACAAGAGAGAAAGAAAGAGAGGGAGATAGAGAGAAATTATAAATGAAGTCTAGATCAGCAAACAGGCTATAAAAGGAAATGAGAGACATCCGGAATATTTCACATTGTGAAGTCTCCACATGCCGTTGTCTAAACCCCATGGGTGCAAAGAAAGAGCACAGGCCCTTGGTTCTAGAATGGACAACATTAAGGACGGATGAAAGCTAAAACATTATTTTTGCACATTTCTGGAATGTCTGTAACAATTATATTCAAAGCAAAAGAGACAGTTCTGTCTTAGTTTAGAGCATTAGGGCAACGATTACAAATAGATTATAAGTGAACATTAAAAGAGGCAAAGATGTTGAGATTACAGTATGTTCCAGACCAGTGATCTATGCTGTTGATAAAGTCTCATGTCTGGTGTTCATGACATCATCAAAAAGATGAAAACGTGGTTATCTGTGGAATCAGATAGTGGCATCTCATCTGTGAGCCCATCATCTTGAACACAGCCTCTTCCACTTGATGCTCCAGCAGCTGGCAAAGTTACATTGCTTTCTTTCATAAACTATATTGCTTTCATGAGTACAATGTGTAGCAGCATCAGCAAGCAGACCCTCCTTGTATCAGTTAAATGCAACATGTGGTAACCCAGCATGTGATCGCATGAAGCATGCAATGGGTTTACCTTAGAGCTACATGCTTTAACCAATGCGGTCAGAGGATTTCACGCACCATTAACAAGACACCCATCAGTGCAGAGAGAGTAAATTTTTAAATATTCACAGAGGGGGTAAAACATGCACACATGCACATGTCTAAAGTCAAAGACCAAATTTTTTAAGTGTATCTACAAATATATGAAAATAGGTTGAATAACTTTTTAGGACATTTGAAGTGGACCTTATTAAGTAAATGTTCACTGTAAGACATCGGGTGATTGTTTAAAAACAGTCGATCATCAGGGACAGATGAGATTTTTTGGGAAAAATGCATCAGAACTCATGCTGTGTGATTATTTTGAATTGGATGACAATGACAACAGAATTGCAGGTTGTTTGCTCTGTAGGATTTCATGATATGAAACAAGAGCAAAGTTTGTAACAAGAGCAAAAATCTGTATCTATCGGTATCGGTAGATGTCATTTTAAAGAGACACTCCACTTATTTTGAAAATATGCTCATTTTCCATCTTCCCTAGTGTTAATCACTTGATTTTTACCATTTTGGAATCCACTCAGCTGATCTCCCTGTCTAGCGATACCACTTTTAGCATAGCTTAGCATAATCCATTGAATCTGATTAGACCATTAGCATCGCACAAAAAAATAACCAAAGAATTTTGATATTTTTACTATTTAAAATTTGATTCTTCTGTAGTTACATTGTGTACTAAGACCGACGGAAAATTAAAAGTTGCCATTATCTAGGCCAGTGTTCTTCACTCCCAACCCTGGAGAGTCGGTGCCCTGCAGAGTTTAGCTCCAACCTTAATCAAACACACCTGCAAGCTAATCAATGTCTTCATGATCACTAGAAAATCACAGGTAGATGTGTTTGATTAAGGTTGGAGCTAAACTCTGCAGGGCACCGGCTCTTCAGGGTTGGGAGTGAAGAACACTGTTCTAGACCGATATGGTTAGGAACTATACTCTCATTCCGGCATAATAATCAAGGACTTTGCTGCCGTAACATGACTGCAGCAGGTGTAATGATATTATGCAATGCCCAGAAATAGTCCACTTGGTTACTTTCAATAGCAGGGGACTATTTTCAGGCACTGCGTAATATCATTGCGGGGATACTACAGAAGAATCAAGTTTTAAATAGGAAAGATATCGAAACTATTTGGTTATTTTTTGGTGCGATGCTAATGGTCTAATCAGATTCAATGGATGATGTTAAGCTTTGCTACAAATGGTACTGCCAGACCCGGAGATCAGCTGAATGGATTCCAAAATGGTAAAAGTACAATTATTAACTCTAGGGGAGCTGCAAAATGAGTGTCCCTTTAAGTAAGCATAGCTTACAAAATATAACTTGATTGGTTTATTGCTTTATTAGCATCGCTTGATTTTATCATCCTAATGTGTATACTGTAAATGTCTTCCAATCCAAAGAAATAAAAAGCTGAATTCAGTAATGTGAAGTAACAAGTTAATTAACTTGGCACACACAACTGCAAAGTGCACTTGGAAGCAAACTTAACTGTCCCACAAGCAGAAACAGTGAGTCACTAAGACCAGAACATTTAGTTAGTCAAAAGGCCACATTCTCGGGGATGTGTCATGCTCATTAGAGTATATCAAAACAAGGATGTTTTTTCTCATTATTGTTAAAGTACTTTGGCTACAGGTATATGCTCACATAAAGAAAAGCCCCAGGCAAATAAGGAGAATTGGGAACGTAAATATTTAGGTTAAATGAAAGCATTGTATGAGACATTACTAACGTCAGTTCGGATCAGTTGTGTTTTAACACTTCGGATACTAGACAAGGTCATGTAACAAGCAAAGGCCAGACAGACATTCAGGACTAAACCGGAAATAATAAAATAAAAAACAAACATATCCAAACACTCTTGAGAATGCTTCATTCTTGAGAATGACGCAGTAAAGGAAAAACAAATTTTCAGAGTTAAACTTTGATAAAATACTGTAGCTACTAATGGTAACCCCCTGCTCAAAAGCCTAGCATAAACAAGGATAAACTGCTTTACTAGTTATACTATTGCTATCCCTACAGCCTGATCAGATTGGTTTAAGAGGTGCTTTGGGCACATGTCAGCTGGTTGAGCTGGGAAAGTAGACTAGTTAAACCAGCTTAAAAAAACATGTTAAATTGTTCTCTATTATCTACATAGAAGGTATGTGGCTTTATTAAGTGCAAAAATTATCCAGAAACAGTTTTACATGTCCATTTTCAACCCTAGGATTTGCAGTAAGAATGAAATAGTCTATTATTACCTTATTTGAAAGGGCCATGAATAATAATGTTGTGCTCTGCTCTGATTGGCTGTTTTTCCAGAGCAGTTCAGTTCGGTAGCTCTGTGTGTGTGCAAACCTACCTTATGTTTGAGTCTGTATCAGACGAAGATACAGATTTTGAGGAATAATCAATTATTTAGTGATTGGAAATGGAAGTTTCTGAGTACGTTTTTTTAATATGGACCTGCAAAACGTAACTTCAAAGTCAATAGTAGAACTTCAGCCTAAATTATAGCATATAGCATTGACTAGCATATAGTGCTAACTCAGCAGTCACAACATTGTTTTTAGCATTGTAACAACATTGTAATTAATAGTGGTATTGCGGAAAGCCGAAAATACTTGTCATTGGCAGCGAAGCGTTTTCTCTTAAAGACACACTATGCAGTTATTTTACCTTAATATAACAGCTTCAAAGTTATTTCGGTGGTAAACAAAGTCATAGTAGGGTGAATCATCTTCCTGTTAAAGCTCGGGGAGGACGCCGCTACCAAAACCAGCAATGCAAGCTTGAGAGAAGTGCCCCTGACAAATCTCACGAGAATCACGACTTGCTTTACAGCAACGACGTCACACACATTAGGCTTGTTCGACTTCGTGCGGCGCTGCAAGAACCGACCGCCGGATGACGTCAAAGTACCGCGAGAATGATCCGAGATGGCACTTTAACGTCATCCGGCTGTCGGTTCTTGCAGCGCCGCATGAAGTCGATCAAGCCTATAACAACAACTGCACGCGTGAATTTGAGACGTGAGGCTAAACAATTTAAAAGTTAAGAAAGTGCGTTCGGAAGAGAGTAGGAAAAGGAAAAGAGAATCTCACCGTGTTAGGAACCGGACAAGAGTCCCACTCTGTCATGCTTTTACTCGTTGGCGTGAGCTAAAAGACAGCACTGGATGGGATGCTGATCTGGCGATCTTGTTGATGGACTAGTAAGTAAATGTCTTATTTGTAAACTTGTTTGCGGACTATGTTGTTGCGCTTGCTTATAGTATGTCATGTGATTATTATGACAACAGTTGTCAATATCTCACATAATTATCAGGACATAAATAAGCCTAGAGGTTGTAAATAGTCTAAACATGCACAATTTGCAAAATATAATGATAAATAGCAATAATCATGTATAGTGACATTATAACAACCAATGTTATAAAATAATGCAACGTACACAATTAAGTTTGTCATGGCATTTTGTAATGTTTACATTACAATAAAAAACACAAATGAAATTATACAGTAGACATAGACTATAGACTGTTTACTTGTGATTTAGCTGCCATCATGTAAAAACGTTATAAGCCAGCAAACGTGGTAGGCTACTTTATTATTATATGCCTACTCTACACTTGGAATAAACTTCTTATTATCCTATTACCATCATCAGTAGTTTAGTACACTATGCAGTAGCCTAATATTTGTATGAAATTGTGAAACATCACCTGGTCATTATCTTGTGGTGGTGGGAAATTACGACAGTTGCAAGTATTCTCCAGCGACTCTAGGGGTCGCTGTTTGACAAAAACGCTGAAAATGCATAGAGCGCCTTTAATTGACGAGTTAACTCGTCAATGGCGGGGAAAGAGTTAATGTGAAATATATTTGTGCTGCGCATATCAGAGTGTTTTACAGTGACAGCTAAAGTTTCGCATTCCGACAATAGTATATTTCAAAACTACAAACACAACCCAGCCTGAGGTCAGGAGGGTCAGTATTTGACGCAGGACATGGGCGGCAACACTATAATTAATGTGTTCAAACTATGACTCTAATATGGGTCAGGCGGCCATCTATCCACAGAGACGTACAGCATATCTAAACAATTTACATCTGTAACAAACATATAACAAAACACACATTACTCAAAAGGTACATCTACTTGTGACAGTACTTGACTAACAGCCGAGAGTTCCTCTGGATACTATAGGTCTTCCTCCTGAACAATTTTACATCCTGCCCTTTTCCCTATAATCGAACACAATAGATTTTCCCCCAATTGTTTTGTTTTTCTACTGAGCGGATTATTTTGGCAAGCGATGTAGCAGCTTTCTTCCTGTTCTTATCACCATCAGACATCTTTTGTGAAGTGCTGTTCCACCCATTCAAATCGGTATAGGGTACACACACCTCACGTGCACTCTCATTCTCATGCACCACCTTACGCTGTAAAAAAATAATTTACAGCCTTCATTTTTCAATTGAATCAACTTAGATTTAATTTAAACTTACTATTACTTATCTTGACAAGAAATGAGTTGCTACAACTTATAATATGAAGTAGATTTTTTTCAACTATATTTTATAAGTTATAACAACTCATCTCTAGTCAAGATAAATAATAGTAAGTTCAATTGACTACTGAAATCTGAGTTGATTCAACAAAAAATGTAATTTTACATTGTAGGAACTACCTATGACCACATTTCCTCTTCCCTTATATGGTAATTGAGTCTCTAATGGTGCATTCCCACCAGCCACGGTAGAGGCGGAAAAAACACGCTATTTGCGCGTAGTTGGATGCTTGAACATTTGACTTCACCAGCTTCATTCGCGCATGAAAGCTGCACGTGAAATTCTAGTTATTCGAGACATTCACATGGGAATTCGCGTCATGTGAGGGGCTTCTGCGACTCTGCAGAGACTCTGCCACTCCGCTCACTTCCTGTAATCATGTCACTACTACAGCAAGGTCTAGATTGGTTAACACTCATATACACTAATATATATATATATATATATATATATACAATTTATTATCTTTTTATCATCTCTCAAATATGGGTAGGTTTCTTTAAATTACCAAATTTTGAGCAAAATCTGGGATAATTGCATTTTTGTAAAAGACTTTTGTTAGAGATCAGATTCAGAACGATGATCAAAACATACACAAGAGTTTTTACTGTTTTTGGATCAGTGGATGTTTCAGTTCTTATAAGTTGAGTAAGAGTGCCACTAAGTGGATAATAGCGGAAATATGGATTGCCGTAAAAACTTGTCATTGGCAGAGAAGCGTTTTCTCTTAATTGACGAGATAACTCATCAATGGCGGGAAAAGAGTTAAGTACGATTTATACTCCTGCATTGGACATCTACGCTGTAGGTTACGCATCTGTTTTCATTTATACTTCTAAGTCGTTGTTCACATCAATGTGCAATTACACATGCTGATCCCTAGTAGGCAAAGTCCACCAGCATGTTACAGTCATCAAGGTGAATGGCAAAGAAGAGGCAGCTTGTTGTGTACATTGTTGAGAAGCATCAACAGTGTTGGAGGTAAATAGACAGTGCCTTTGTTGCAGCTTGAGTTGGTAGCCTCTTATGAAATGGCTGAAATTCCACAAGGGGGCGTATTTGTTCCTCAGACATTGCACAATAAACATGACACCCAAATATATCATTATAAATCGTGAATGAAAAGTGAGAGTCGAACGATGTCCAGTAGTGAACTAATTGTTTACAGTATTTATATCGCAATTCTGTCAGAAACGTCAAGATTGTGAGGCGAACAAATAGTTTTGGATTAAAAGGCTTGGATATTCCATTTCCTTGGACTTTTGGGGATTTATGAACAATTTGTTTTTGACAATTTCATCGAAGCGGATAAAGGGAAGATTTTGAAGGTAAGTAAATCGGCGCCACCCGGTTCAGGTAACTAACAACTAGATTACAGTTTTATGACTGCTAAAAATCATATATTATGCTTTGTGTATGCGCTAAATGGAATCCTGAGAGTCTAAGCTTCCAAACGATGTGCCGCATGACCGTATATTTCAACGATTTAATGCTTCAAACTTACAATGACGTTTGTGCAGCCTCACGAGCAAGGGAGGGGGTGTGCCATATACAACACAGTGATCCTTATCAGGTTAAATATACTGTAGCTCCTCAACTTGGTCCATCTTTGTTTTTACCGTAGTAAGCGGAAATGCATTGGAAAGGGGGATTCTTCCACCTGGATGATGCGATGGCAGCCATATAGCGCCAGAACGCTCACCACACACCAGCTCATTAGTTGAGAGGAGACAGAGTGATATAACCAATTAGTATTTGAGGGGATGATTAGTAGGTCAATGGGCAAATTTGGCAAGGATGCCGGGGCATACCCCTACTCTTTTTCGAAAGACATCCTAGGACTTTTATAATGACCACAGAGAGTTAAGACCTGAGTTTAACACCTCATGGTTGGTGCTTTATTGGTGGTATAGTGTCCCCATCCCAATACTGGGGTGTTAGGACCCACACAGACCACAGGACCACAGCAACCTAGTTTTCCCAGGAGGTCTCCCATTCACTTACTGACCAGGCATACAGTAGATCAGGAGTGGGGAACCCTGGGTCCTGGAGGGCCACTGTCCTGCAGAGTTTAGTTCCAACGCTAATCAAACACACCTGAATTTAATTTCCAAGTGATCGTGAAGACTTGAATTAGATTTTTCAGGTGTGTTTAATTAGGGTTGGAACAAAACTCTGCAGGACAATGGCCCTCCAGGACCAGGGTTCCCCACCCCTGCAGTAGATGATAAGTGCTACAGAATATAGCACTTAAAGTGGTTCCCCCATAATTACGAGCCAGTGAACCACGTTTAGTGCTATTGAGCACCATTTTTAGAGTGTATATGGTTTGTAGTTATATGTATGTCCACGTAATGGTATACTCCTAATTTTTTTCAGAAAACTAAATGATCTCTAATAATCCTAAACATTATCTACAGTATATAGTCTTCACCACCCAAATGAGTTCACTCACAATATCTATACCCTCTAGGACGGATTACTGCCTCTAAAAATAGGTTGGCCTGAATTTGAAATCACTAAACTTCTTGTACAACTATAATGCACACGCTCTGCTCTTAGTTGAGTCACAAGCTTTAGATCAGGGAGGCACAAAATCTAATAAGCCTTTAAACATAGAGGCTTCTTCTATTCAAATATACCGCTTGTAAATCAATTTAACTCTCAATTTAACTTTCAAAAACTAATAGTTCAAACATTCTGATCCTCAACTGATCATCTGGGTGTTTCAATCCTATATGACCTTTTGTATTCTACAATACACCGATGAGCCCAAACATTTTGACCAGTCACTGATGAAGCAAACATTGTTGATCATCTCCCAACATGACCACATGTTGAGGTCTTGGTAAATTAGATGGTAAGCCAACAATCATTTATCATAATCAGTGTGTTGGATCCACGGCAAACTGGCAGGAATAAAGATCCGACTTTGACAATGGCTAAGTTATTATAGCAAGGGGACTGAGTCACAGTGGTTTGTGGTGAAAAATTACAAACAGTGGTCTGCGGAGGGATAAACCACAAACTGGTGATGGTGTTGGGTGCCCAATGCTCATCAGAGGCTTATCACAAGCTCTGTCTGATCTGTTGTACATGGGTCTATGTAGCCTGGCCAGTCAGGATGCCTACAATGACCCCTGTCCACCGTTGAAAGCATGTACATAAGGCATGTGAGTGTCGACACTGGACCTTGGAGCAGTGTAAGAAGGTTGTCTGGTTTCTTTTGCATGACATGGACGGCTGTGTACAGTACGTGTGCACTGTTTACCTAAGGAATTGATGGCACTTGAATGCACTGTGAGTCAAGCTAGCAGACAGGTTATGATGCTCTGGGCAATGTTCATTTTGAAGACCAGGAACAATCCTTTATGGCAATAGTTTTCCCTGATGTAGGTGGCTTCTTTCGACAAGATAATGCACCGTGCCACACTGCAAAAATTGTTAAGAAATAGTTTAAGAAACATGAGGTCTCCGTGACAATGATAAAAACAGTTGCCTTGTCCTCCAAATTCCTCATATGGTTCCAGGATGTATTGGACTAACAACTGATCTATGGCTTCTCCACCTAACAAGACTTTTAAGGATCGGTTGCTAATGTCTTACCAGATGCAACAGGACACCATCAGGGGTCTTGTAGAGTCCATAACTTGGCGGTCAACGCTTTTTTGAAAACATGGAGGACCAACAGGATATCAGGCAAGTGGTCATAATGTTGTGGCTCATCAGTGTACAGTATTTATATAAGGATGTATCTTCTAGATACATCATCAGTATACTGATCCTCTGTTACTGATCCAGCACCATACTCCCAAATTTCCATATCTCTTAAAAAACAAAGGTACAAGAAGATTCAAAAGTTGTCACTGGGGCAGTACCTTTTCAAAAAGTGAAGGTACTTTGTACCCAAAAGGTGCATATTGGTACCTCAAATGTACACATTGCTACCTTATTATATTACTATACAAATTTGTACCAAAATGGTACATATTAGGACCTTTTTAAAAAGCCACCGCCCCAGTGACAACTTTTGTACCTTTTTCTGAGGGTGCACAAAGTGAATAAAAAAGTTTAAACAATCCTTCACTCACATTTCGAACAATAGTACTTCTCTCATTCTCTCATGAATGGGCCAGGGAGAGGTAGGCAAATTTAAACAATATAAAGACTTATTGGTACACTTTGTAAGATTTGTTTGTTAAAAATTAACTACATTTTATTACTTAGCAAGTGTTCCTGCTTAACCATGATTCACTTTGGTAAGCCTGATGTTTATACTGTATATTAGACTGTGGGATCAGATATGGGGGGTAATTGAATTCTTGTATCCAGTGTTGCTGTGTCTTTAAATAAAGATATGAACATCTGAATACTACATCATGTGTATGGTGCAGTATGGTTATTAGCGTAACGCTAAACGTCTGTATCCACAACAAATGAGTAACACCTGTTATCATACTGAATGATATTGTATAAACACTTATTGGAAAGGGCTGAGAATGGAAATAAGCATTGTTTTAGCAAATCCAGGATCCTTTTCTACAATTCAGCTGGTAGATCATAGTGCAAGCAATGGCAAGGTCATGTGTGTGCTTTGAATAAAAGTTATAGGATAGTCAAAACTATTAAACACTTTATCATATACTGTACATCCTGCCTTATATCAAAATGTTTTAGCAGTTTTTAAAAAGAACTGCATACCACAGCTGAATCCTGAAGTAAAAGAACGAGGTTACAGCTAAAAAGCATTTACAGGTGGCTGGCAAACTTAGTTGTTTTGAACCTGCTGCAATTGCTGCTGGTGATGGGCGGTTGCCAGAAATACATATCAGCATGTGGATCAGCAAAAGAGAGATGTTCTCATGTTGAAATCATCCCAGACTGCAAGAGGAGCTCTACACATGCATCATAACACATGAGCTGACTGTTGTCAATTTGTAAAGCTATTGCTACCACTCAATCCAATGGAGCTAGTAGCCTGTACATAATACCAAAAATAATGGTTACTTACTAAAAATGTAAGGCATGATGGTAGCAAAATTATCTGCAAATTATGTGTGTTCAAACTCATTTTAAAATAAAACCCCATTCCAAGCAATAATATTGGTTACAAGCAGTAAAATATTCCAATACTGAGACGTTAGATATTGATCTGCAATAAAATGGTACACTGTGTTTATATCTATTGGTTTCAAGGTTGTGATGAACATTTTAAGAAATTTCTATAAATTTGAATCCAGTTTATAAATAGTTCAACCCAAGGCAACATCACTCATCTAAATAGAGTAGCTTTGCAGTTTTACACCAGCAAACAAAGGTCAAGTGTTGCTTATTATACAAAAGTTTGGACTCTTGCTTTCATCCACACACCTACTCAAAAACATCAAGTTGGCGCATATTTAAACATAAATACTCCTAGAATCCAAACACATTTTTCTCAGTAACATCAGGCCAGTTTGGCTCTGTGTCTAATCTCCATCACAGTGGGAATTGCCTTGGATGTATTACATCTACCAACCATGCATAATTGATATGGGACTTTACCAGTGTAAAAATTCACACTGAAGCCTTATAAGGAGAAATTCATTGTGGCTTCTAAAGACAACGTGCTTACCAACATTAAAACACTTTTGCAAATTGTACATGACGAACCTATAAACAAGTACACTCCCACTTATGTGACGTCTCACTTCAACTTTGCTGTACACCATGAGGCAAAAATGCAATTTTCTCATCTTATAATATATTTTAAAGCAAACTTACTGCGTTCACATATGTCGTAAGGATAAGGACTGCAAGGAACAACAACAAACATCTGCAATTTAAGAAAAGAGTGAATAAATATGTGCACAAGTGTGTAACGTTAACGTGTTTCTAAAAGGCGACAGCAGGCTTTACCTCAATGTGTTCAAATGCTGTAGATGATTTGCACCCTCCATGAACTCTCTTCAGTGTCCTATTACTGCATGCTCAATGTCCTTAAAGTTACACATGGACTATAGTTAGTTCTCGCTGTTTTAAGTCATGCTTAAATAACATCGGCTCTTCAGTGCACATTCACATCATATTGTCCAATGTCCTGTCTAAATTATACTGTACCATATCAAATGCACTATAAATGTGGCAATTAATCGACCGTAATTCATCACACAATTTCTAACAAAAACAAACTTCTGCTTAAGAACGTCGTTGTTAACAGGCTACGCAATTGCTTTTTCAAAAGTTAACGTTTAGTTTCTTACCTCAGTTCTCACAAGCTCCAGTCGCGCGCGCGCTCAATCGTGCGTCACCCGTTTGGGAAAGTTATTCGCTGTCCTATCTAAAATCCAACCTGCCAAACTGTTTTTAAGAGAATTTCTGAATCTTCAGGACTAAACTTCCCCTAACAGTGCTCAGTGCTGATATCCGAATGATAGTTTTTTCTAAACGGGGCTGTGTTGGTGCGTATTGATGGGTGGTCGTGGTCCTGTCAGGGGGTGTGGTGGCCTCGTCTACAAGACATTACTTTCAAAAACGGGCACATATCGTTTAGAGCAAAGATGCAGACAAACGTATAGTTCATGCTCGTGTAGAAGATAGACAATAATTGCCTGTAACGGAAAAGAATCCGTCGCAAGATTGTCCTTTTGGACATTACCCACACGTGTAAAGATGCGGCTTCCGTGGAGCGCTCTTTTTCTTCTGACAGTCGTATTCAGCATTGACAAAAGTACTGCTAAGGTAAGTTCACAAAAATGTCTTTATGGTAACGTATCTGTTGTTATTATTATTACTGTCGACGGTTTGAAGACCCGTTAGAAACTCAGGAGGCGCGCCCAGAGAAGTGCGTAAAACGTGCGCGCGAGTAGAGCTCAGGTTCCAGAATGTTTATTTCGCTAGACGCTAGAGTTAACTTACACTGTTAACGTTATAACTATACACAGCAGTAACATTTCTATTATTAATAATAACATGTACTGTCGACTCAACGAATTTATTAATGCTCCTGTACATCAAATACATTAAAACTGTTTGGTTTTTCTTTAGGTTTAGTTTATGGTTTTGTCTCGATCACTTATTTAGCGGATGACTGAGGACATAGTTTGGTTTACTTTTGGGATTTCTGTAGATCTCTGCTATCATACAGTGGATTTCTGCTATGGCTTTTCTCTCTACACTTTATATTTGCCACTCCTTTTGGTTGGGGTTGGATTACCCCTTGCCTCTCTCTCTCTCTCTCTCTCTCTCTCTCTCTCTCTCTCTCTCTCTCTCTCTCTCTCTCTCTCTCTGTGTGTGTTTGAGAGAGAGTGAACATTAGAAAAAATGCATTTATTTAGCCATCTGGACTTTGTTTTTCTTTTGTTAACGTCATGTTATCAACTAGGTGAACATTTTTAAAACTGCTTTTCCATAAATTCCTCTACAACATTAATCAATTAATTAGAAATACAATAATGCGGATTTCTAGTGTTATTGCATTTCATTGCATATTGATACTATAATGGTCTTATATTTTATTTTATTTGGGATAACTTTACTGTTTATTAATTTGTGGATATAATTGACATGTGTTTTTATTGGGGGTGTGGCTGGGGGAGGGACTACTGTGTGAAGCACATGGAGAGTTAGGAGAGTTGGTGGCAGGTGTCTGAGTGATAAGACTCAAGGGTGATATATGGTGAGATAAATACACAAAGCTGTTACATTTAGTGGTATTTCTGAATACATACATTTGAATACATTGCCTATGATCATTCTTCATCATTCAGTGCATAAACTGACACTGAGTGTATGTCCACAGTATCACCTTTAATATATTTATCAATCTCTTTTCTCTGTCTCAGTTTTAGTCTGGGTCATTTAGATATCTGATGATGCCATTTGTGACTACCAGTAAAGTCATTCTCTTGAGTACACTGTTTAAAGTACAACAATAATAACAAAGACTACAACATTTTTGTCTGAATTGTGTGTGACAAACACCAAAAGGTGTGACCATTTGGTTTTGTAGAATTTGACAGACGTGCAACAGTCATGGTAAATTCTGCAGAATATTTTACATTTTTAGATATTAAATGTCTGGAAAATCCATGAACATGAATTCACAGATAATTTATTATTATTTAAAGTGTAGGTTTAATAGTACTATTGTATATTGCAAAAACAAAAAGCCAAAATCCACCAGTAGCCTACTCCCTACTGTATGTGTGGTCGACCGTAAATCATGAATTTGTTTTCTCTTTTACAAGTCTGATTGTTTGTTTTAAAAATAATGTTTACAAGTTATTAAAGATACTGTATATGCCTTCAGGGACAGCCACTCAGTTATTTTGCAGATATAAGAGGAACAGCATATGCCTAGAAAAGTACTTTGTTTGTTTATTTATGTACCACAGCAATATTTGCATGTCTGTCTGTCTTTTATATTTCTACTGTACGTGATCCGGATGAGTTTCACTTAGTTGCATACCAGTTTCCATGCTTGTTTATCCAGTGTGATTCTCAGAAGGCCAGCATGATCCCACTTGTCTCCAGTTCAGCATGTACAGTATCAGATTAGTGGGACTGTCCCCTAGCACACTTCCTGAACATAATTCACTTGATTAGGATGATTGCACAGATTAAATTCCCCACAGTCGATGAAAATTAAGGTAAAGTCACCACACCTTTATTAATTGGGGTTCAATTATTTACAAACCACCCAACAAACTCAAGAAAACATTTACAAATTAAAAAGAGAGAGATTATATTTAATCATATCAGTTACAATACAGTGTTTTATTAAGAGTACCTGTTTATTAAAGTGATGCCCCCCCCAAACTTGAAACTGCTGTCATCATTTACTAACCCTCAAGTTGTTCCAAATCTGTATAATTTTTTTTGTTCTGTTGAACACAGATGAAGACATTTTGAACAATATTTATTTAAAAACAGATCTGGGGCACCATTTACTTATATAGTATTATTTTTTTCTACTATAAAGTCAATGGTGCCCCAGATCTGCTTGGTTACAAATATTTTCGTTCTTCTTGTCTTCAGCAAAGAAAGAGATTTGTACAGGTTTGGAACAACTTGAGGGTTAGTAAATGATGACAATTTTTTTATTTTTCGGTGAACTATCCCTTTAAGGCATACAGTTCTCTCAGAAATAAAGGTACACAAGCTGTCACTGGGGCAGTACCCTTTAAAAAATAACACCTAGTTACTCTAAGACAGTGATTCAGATGTTGCCAGAGGGGCCCCAGTTTTATGACATTTTTATAAAATACATTAGTTTATAAAAAAAAAAGTCAGCACTACTTTGTATAATTTAATGTTTTGTTTAATTAAAATGTGAAGTTTTAGAACTGTTTTTTGTCAGAAATTTTATTTGGGGGGCCGTGAAGGAATGCACCGTACACAAAGGGGGCCGCATGCTGGAAAAGTTTGAGAACCACTGCTCTAAGATACATATTGTACCTTTTAAAATGTACAATCCAAGTGACAGCTAACCATTTGATGACAAAAGAGCTCAAAGACTTAAAAATAAAATCCTATCAATTTGAAATTTACTTTAAATAAATGTCTCTTCAGACATTTTTTGCGTCTGCTTCTTTTGGACGTATAAAGTATGCAAAATATTACCATATATATACAATCGTACCTTATGTAAATGTTACACCACAATTTGTGTGACGTAACTAATCTTATCACACTCTTTGTTAGTGAAAGAAATTCCTCTGTTGACATATGTGCAGTGTGAATCCTCTCTCCTACCCTGTCTCTTGAGACTGCCTGTGAAAGTTTTATGTGGGTGGGTTGTCTGTCTACTTCTTGGAAACCGTACATGCTATGATAGGTGTTAGTGGGGAGAAGGAGAATGGATGGGGTCTAGTTGGAGGGAAAATGTGCTAGAGCTCATGGGTCAGATCAGACTGTTCCAGATTTTCCCGAGAGAGGTTGGGTGGAATGCCAGTGCAGAGGAAGCAACAGTTTGCAACTGTTTATCTTGCAGTCGCTGTTTCTTTCTGCTTTTTTCATTGCCCTCTTCATTTCTTTCTCATGACATAAACACAATCACATGAGATTTAGTTTGAAAACTTGAAAATCACACTTCGAAATATTAAGTATGAACATAAAAATACATTTGCCCTGCTATTCATTAAAGGGATAACTAGTTTACCCAAAAATGAGAATTGTGTCATCATTTAATCTCTCTCATGTTGTTAAAACCCTGCAACCCTCTGATGAACACAAACAAATATATGTTAAGGAATGTTTGTAACCAAACCGATCAGAGGCCCCATTGACTTCCATAGTATTCTTTTTTTCTATATGGAAGTCAATGGGGCCTCTGATCGGTTTCTTCATCAGAACAAAGACATTAATACAGGTTTGTAACAACACGAGAGTGAGTAAATGATGAAAGGATTTTAATTTTTTGTGTGAACTATGCCTTTATTGTGCCTTTAATGTTTCTATAAAAGTTCAGTAGGGGAGAGTGGGGTAAAGTGAGACATTTTTTACATCTGCTCCCCTCTAAGCGAACTAAAATGATATATCAGTCAAATTTACACATTTTCCATTAATTCAGGATGTTTCCTAGCTTTGGAAATTACCAGAATGTATTCAGGACGAAGAGCAGTGAAAATATGATTGTTTTAAAAAAAGTGGTCTTGTGTCTCACTTTACCCCAGCTTAGGGGTAAACTGAGACAAACCAGAAAAATCAAGGGGGTAAAGTGAACCAGCTCGGGGTAAACTGATCCACTTACTTTTTCCACTCTGAAACTACCATAACAGCACATATTGTAACAGATAAAATCCTGACGGCTAGCTTGACAACCACACATTCCAGAACTAATGTTGGACTAGTAAAAGAATCAAGGGGATTGGTCAATTAAGAACATTATTTTTCTAAACACTTGAAAGTACAGTAACTCTGAATCAATATTAAATACAACATAATATAATTCAAAAGTTATATTTTTTGGCCAGTTTTTGCCTTTATTTAACAGTGAGTTTTGGAGAGGATAGGAAAGGACAGGGAGGAGAGAAGGGTATTAGATCGGCAAATGACCACGAGCCGGGAATCGAACTCGGGTCCCAGAAAGTGTGAAAGCACCACATGTCGGAGCGCTGCCCACTATACACCATTGGCTCCGACAATTCAAATTTTTTTAATTAACATTCAAATGACATATAGAACCAGTTAGATTAGAACGCAGTCTGGGGGTCAGAACAAAGGACCCTTAGAGCCAGCTAGTGTCTGCGGGTCAGCGCAAAAGACAATCAGAACCATCTATCAATATTTCTATCCCTTGCAGCTGCTCTTACTGTTGTTTCACACCAGACGTGAGTTCAACGATTTGTGCAAGTAGATCACATCCAAAGCCAATGCAAAGACACGATCAGGCGCATCCTCGCATGGGGTGATGCGAATGACGCCATATGAGCGGAGCATCCGCCGTGAAAACACGCACCACCCACCCCAAACACGCCCTCGCCCAAGTCGAAAACACTCATCTTGAGCGAAAAGTTTGCACGACACAATGCCAAAACCCGCGAGTAATCCAGAGTGAGCAATGCTACGTACACACCAAATGCGGGGCATCGCGTTACTTGATCTAGATTACTCGCAGGATTTAACATTGTGTAATGCGAATTTTTCGCTCGAGTTCAACATTTTCAAATTGGGCGAAGACGCGTTTGCGGCGAACAGTGCGCCCTCACGGCAAACGCGCCACCCATATCACGTCACTCGCACCGCCACACGCGAGGACGTGTCTGATCGCATCTTTGCATTGACTTTGTATGTAATCTACTTGCGCAAATTGTTGAACTTGTGTCTGGTGTGAACCCACAGTACCATGATGCTTCGCGTTTGGTGTGTGCGTAGCATTAGAGACTTCTTTCCTTCCTTGACCTAAGCAGCTGCACTCCCCATCTCCTCAAGGGGTGTTTTTCCCCAGGCTGTCTTCCTGGTGTATTGACTAGGCATAATGGTTTTTCTGCAATGTTTATAACATTAAAAATAAAACATATGTAATGTAATATTACATTAAAATATGTTTTAGACTAAACGGAACTTGTGCCTCATGTCTCACTTTACCCCACAGCATTTGTCTCACTTTACCCCACCGCCACATTTTGGAAAAAAACACTCTCTCTTGGAAAATCAGGCTTATCTTCAGCTAGCATCAACACAAGGTTTTATATGTTGGTAGTTCATAAACATGTGTGATATAAGTTTTTCTACCTGAATCAATTTGCTTTGGCACAACAGCTGATTAAGTTGACAGCAAGAAAATTTACTTTTACAAGCAAAAAATATATTTTTGTGAAAAAAAACATGCTAAACACAGCAGCATGAGGTCCTGTCCTTCATGGTCAAGGGGAAATTTGAGGGGCTTAAAAACATAATAGTCATAGGACCACAAATGTGTTCCGTTGCCTAGATACAGGGGGTGTCTCACTTTACCCGATGTCTCACTTTACCCCACTCTCCCCTATGCTAGGCAGTGGCACAGTTTGAGACATGATTGTCAATTATGTCATGTGATGGTTGCTGTAACTGATTTGCTGTAAAGTTTTTGTTATAATCTAAAACATTTCAGATTGCAAAAAGGACAGATTTCATCATTGGGTAGTGACTGCCAACCCCTGCCTTACTTGTACATTGAAAGAAACAAGCAGCCACAGAAGTAGACGGGTGAAAATAGACGAGGCTGAATCTAGCTTCTTATTCGCAGCTTCTTATTGACGCTTTTCGTTCCACCTTAAAAGACGCGACCCTTCCGCGTTTGCAGTTTCTTTTTCACGCACAGCTTAGGGACCGTAGCGCAATATCTCTTATTCGTGCTGTTTTGAGTGATCATGTTTCTTTTGTTACTGTGAGAGTAATATACATTTGAAAATAAACAGAATAACAGAGTTATGAAAGAAAACGGATAGTCAGAATGTAAAGATACACTAATATGTTGTAAATTTACATTGTTAAACGTGTCATCTTTGGATTGCATTAATGGATCATCTTAATATATATGTCTTTGTGATGTTTGTGTGTGTGGATATGCGTGTGTGTGGATGTGCGTCTGTGTGTGTGTGTGTGTGTGTGTGTGTGTGTGTGCGCGCGCGCGGGCGTGCTTGCGAGTATGCGTGTGCTCGCGGGTGCGTGCATTAGTGTGTGTGTGTGAGAGAGAGAGAGAGAAAGAGAGAGAGTGCGCGAGGGTGTGTATGTGTGTGGGGCCGCGCGGGCCGTGTGTGTGTGTGCGCGGGCGTGTGTGTGTGTGCGAGTGTGTGTGCGCGGGTGCGTGCTTGCTAATGCGTGTTTGTTTGAAGTTTGCAGATGACTCTAGAAATGATGAATCTATACATACAGAAGCTTAGAGAGCCTGTTGCTTCAAACTGTGGAGATGAGAGTAGATTATCTCTGTGAAGTTGGCACCCCATATTATTAAACAATTTCCAAAACTATACCATTCGTTTGTGCTGTGTTTGTGCTGATTTGTGCAGCAGAAATGAACATTTGTGCTGGTTTGGTGTTTGAGATATTAAACATTACTTTTTTGGCTGTGTGACGTCATTCTCCACCCCATGTTGTCCAAATCCCTCCAAAACGGCGGCGTTCGTTTGTGCTCGATTTGTGCCGGTTTGTGCCGTGGCAACAAACGCTGTAATAACTTCCCTTCGTGAGATATAAGAAGAATATATTCGGTAGCCGTGACGTCACTCTCCACCCCATATCGTCCAAATCGAATCAAAACGGCGCTGTTCGTTTGTGCTTGATTTGTGCTGGTTTGTGCCGTTAAAATGACCAGTGTATCTATTTCCGTTGCCTAGAAATAACACATTTGTTTCTGGGCAGTGACGTCATTCTCCACCCCAGGTCGTCTAAATCATGCCAAACAGGCGCCGTTCGTTTGTGCTCAATTTGTGCCGGTTTGTGCAGTTAAAAGAAATCCGGCAATATATTCATTCTCTATTATAACAAGCATCCAAATTTGATGATTAAGTTACGTCACTCTCCACCCCATGTTGTCCAAATAGCCCCAAATCTACGCCGTTCGTTTGTGCTCGAATTGTGCCCGTTTGTGCCGTTTAAACAAATGCTCTAACTGCTTACCATCCTGAGATACGACGAGAATATTTTCGGGAGCGCTGACGTCACTCTCCACCCCACGTCGTCCAAATCCATTCAAACCGGCGCAGTTCGTTTGTGCTCGATTTGTGCTGGTTTGTGCCGTTATAAGGACAAGCGTATCTATTTCCGTTGCTTAGAAATAACAATTTTGATTCAGGGCAGTGACGTCACTCTCCACCCCACGTCGTCCAAATCGACCCAAACCAGCGCCGTTCGTTTGTGCTCAATTTGTGCTGGTTTGTGCAGTAGAAAGAAACAACATAACTTACTCCCATCCTCGACATCACAGTGTTTAACTTTGTGAGACGTTGCGCAGACTCTACAGCATATGACATCAAACTGTCGCGAGAGGGTTTCGATGGCAAACAGATCTGCATGCTTTCGAGAAGCTCTCGCGCTATGCTCTGCTCGGTCTGTTTTACTCTGGAAAGTAATAACGAGAAAAGGTTAGCAAAATGTTTTTATATAGTTTATCAAATAGAAAATGGGATTTCTGCTCAATTTTTCCCCACAGAAAAAACTTTATAATTTCATATAGTAAAACAGCCGTTCAAGCTCAACAATATGAGAGTGCATTTAATTTACACGCAGCTGTGCGCGCGTGCCTGCGTGAGAGAGTTTGTTTTACACTCCGTATGAAGAGAAAGATAAACGTATTTTGTATGATTTGTCACAAATGTACTATTTCTACCTACGTAGAATGTGCAAAACCTGCACTGAAATTCACATAGGCTATATACAGGATGATTTATTTATTTATACATTGATTTCATCATAAAAATGATTATTAATTAAATAATAATTATTATTAAAAATCATTATACTACACAGCTTAAATATGATGAATTGTGTGCTTTATATACACTACACACTACTTAAAATACTACAGTTAGATACTTATTAAATAGCCTACTTATATAATTATGTTAATATTTGATTATTTGAAATTACAATGTTGGCGTTTTTGGTGTTAAGATTAATTTCTCTTCAGTGATCTAGCTCTTTCACGATTTTTATTTTTAGTAAGCTACTTAGTTTGAACTTGAAAGGTCAAAGTTCAGTATCCATGGAGAAGTTCCTCTGCGTGTCCGGTTAAGGTTTTAATATCGTAAACTCTAAGGGCGAGGCTATTAATATTCAAATGACGATTGTTTTCAGCTGCCTCATTTATGAACATCCGTTCATTCGTGCGACAGAATTGGCCGCATAAGTTTAATCAATCACACGTGAGAGGATGTTTTTTCTCGTTTGATAAATGAGGGCCAATGTATTTTGTAGATGATTGAATGATATTCAATAATCAGAGCACTTAACAATTCCAGAGGCTACTAAGATCTTTCTCAGAGGAACCTAACAATTAGATCAGTGTCAGGTGAGGTGTGTATCGTTTTTATATTTTTTATTTTATATGTGTATCGTTTATATATATATATTATATATATATATATATATATATATATATATATATATATATATATATATATATATATATATATATATATATATATATATATATATATATATATATATAGCCTATTTTTAGTAACGTTAATCATATAGACTACTCGCCATTCTCTTAGTTCTCAGGAACTCCAAAAAAATATACTTTTGAGATTTATATATTTTAATTAATTGTTTTGCTCTGCTGTTTTTCTCAGCTTGGTAACCATGTAAATTAATATCAAATAAATATAAGAACAATATAGATATCATACAGAATGCAACATTATCTTTTAAAACTGGAACAAGTCTCTTAAACACAGAACAAATCTAGTTGTCAAAGCTGGTGTAAAATAGTAAGTATAAGCAGACAAACAGAACAATTACTGGAGATTGTACAAATACTTTTAAAGAACCATGGACATGTTTCAACTATTATAATGCCAGTAAATGCACTTATCAACAAGAAAGTTATATTAATTATTGTTAGGGAAGTGTAAACAAGAACCGGAAAATACTAAAGAAAAGAACTGTTTTTCAAAAATAAAGTATTGAAGCTGCAGAGACCAGTGCAAGTAAGTAATTAACCAAAAACCTAGTCCTCCTTTGTAAACAATATGACATGGGGTTGTATTTTTGTTTTTGCTGAGACTGTTGTGATGCGCTCAGACAAGTCATCATACTTTTCCCAGCCAAGTGAGGTTCTTCTGCAGTAAGCTACATAATGTCCAGTGGATGCTCTTGTAGGTCCTGGAATGAATGCGACAACACCTCGCAACGTGAACAGATGATTGTCCAGGTCCATGTTTACAGGGATTTCACACAGTGGATGGTTAGTATCTGCACCTGTTTCAATGCAAAGTAGTTGTCCAGTTATGCAGCTGTGTGTGACTGAGCCATTGCAGAGGAATTTCACTGATGAATCGTCTTTCATTTTCCAGCAATCTGGGCAATCTTCTGGTGACCTCAGTGTTTTCAGACACGTGGACCTGTTGAGGTGTAGCCCATCTTCCAATGCTGCTTGAAGGGTTTTCAGTCCACCAGTTTTTAGAATATCTTCATTGACTGGTAGGAGACAGATGGTTCTTGAAAATTTTGTATTTCGGCTGCAGTATGGAGAAGAGCACTCACTTGTAATTGTTGCACTTGGTACTTGTTTCATTGCTGATGTGATTATGGTAGCAACATTGCAATCTGCGTTAACCTGCCTCACACCTGATTTTAGATAATCACACTGAAATGTTTCCAACAGCATTTTAGCCCTCTTTACGTAGGTATCTTTTCCAACTCCTTTTGTGACAATGGTCTTTACCAAATCAAACATTTCAATTTTTGTGAGCTCTTTGTTGAGATAATGGCTGAATGATTCACTGTCACAGAATGCAGAGCAAAGGCACTGACAAAAGGAGTCAAATGCACAGGTATTGATGACACTTACAAGTGTTTTGTCAACTGTGATGGGTGTTGCCTGGTAGTTGCCATTTTTTAAGATATTAATTTTGGTCCTTTTTCTTGTTAGGCTTGTGTCTGCATGCAACCACTCAGAGCAAGGGGTCAGGTAGGACAGCCGCTTTTTTGGTGGAACACTGAGGCCTTTCCAATTTTCAACAGGCTCTTCTTCCACTGATAGTGGCTTAACCTCTGTATTCTGCTCACTCTGGATAGTTTCAGACTCAGTCTTCTGATTCTTTGTTTTAGTATCTGTTGTCTTTACTGGTGCAGAGGAAAGCCTCATGTTACCTTCAAGAAACTCAAGGTGACGTATGACAAAACGGTCAATTCGGATAGGGAGGAATTCATGTTTGAAGAGACCATGTTTTATGTTTTTAAACTCTGCTTCAGCATTCGCAGAGCTTGCTGTGTTGTGTACACTTTTGAAGAGTGGAACCATCACAGCTGTCCAAAGAGGCAGGTAGCATGCCAATCTTTTAATATTTGGGATAAGCTCTGGAAGGAAATGTAGATTGTCTCGGTCGCCATGATGTGCTGCAATCATCTTACTTTCTTCACAGATTTCTGTGACCCAGGTTTTCAAATCTGTGTGTAGTGATTCCTCAATTTCTGTCACATCCACTGAATGGTCTTCAGGGATGCATGGCAAGACACCCTCTGCAATTCGTTTCTTCAGCTGTGCTTTGCATGTTTCTGAGACAACAGGTATACCCCTGTCATCATTCCCTTCTGATTCACTGAAGGCAACAACTGCAATTGAATGAATTAGTTCCTTTGCATCTTCAAGTGAATCCGATTGTAAAAGTTGTGCCATTGCTCTTAGATAGAATTCTCTAATTCTGTTTCCCCGATGTCTTAGGCATTCCCACCGGCTAATGAGCTTGATGCAGTGTGCAACGTCAACTCTGATGAAGCAGGGTGGAAGCTTCAAGTCTTGGGACTTCTTTGTCAATAATCCAAAGCACTGATTGACATATGTTTTCAAGTCTGTGTAAGGAGTGAAGGCTTTAACCAGTCCTCCAAGCATTGCCAAAGAGAAATCACAGACTGCCTCTTTCGGCACAGCAGCACCTGCTCGTTGCCATTCGATGAGCCAGTTTGCAATTGAAGTGATAGTATGATTCTCTGATAGCATTTGCACTACTGGAATATGATCTCCCTGTGAGCAGAAAACTCCTTGGTACAGGAAGATATGCCCAGAATTGCCACAAGGTCTTTTCAGTCTTTTCACAACTGTACCTGTTGCATCAAAACTAACAATAGCTGGTGAGTGTTTGGATTTCATCTGGAAAACCTGCATCTGAGATGGAGTCCAGTAATGACAAAAAAACTTATCAAGGCCTATGTCATGAATGCTTCCATTGAAGGGAACACTGTATTTTAGAAGATGCAGTGATGTGATTGGGTCTTTGTCTCCAAGTTCTTTGTCACCCATCTCTTGTTTGGCTTTTCTTAAAGTTGCCAGATTTGGTAGATGGCTAGGCTCTGGGTCACCAACATCCATCATTTTGTATGCCTCCGCTGCTCGCCAAACATGTGGTGTTTTTTTAGCTTCCCAGAGTTCTTTAGACACACGTGTTCTCAGTTCTCCTGATAATTTGCGTTTTGCTTTGCCAGAGTGAAGACTGTCATCAACATTGCTCATCTTACATTTAAACACAACTGGTTCATTAGATGCAGGGATTTTTTCAGCTGTCATAGATAGTTGTGCATCACACTCTGTGCAGTGCCCAATTATATCTATATAGTGAGTTGTAGCACTTGGATAAATTTTTGCTCTCCTGAATCTTAGAGTGCATGAGGTTTTGATATTTTTCCATATTTCTTCATACAGAATATGAGTCCATGCACTGCGTTTCAGGACTGTGTATTCCCTTTTACATGTGCTGAGTAGGCTGTTGTCTTTGTAAACAACTTTTTCTGGCCAGATTTCAATCCATTTCTGATGGGAAAGACTGATCTCAAACTGAATGTCGTAGGATTGACATTTCTGATTTGTATCTGACCTTGGGTAGTTTAAATCTGTTGTGTTTTCTTGTGAGCCGTCACTTTTTGGGTCTTCATCATTTGTGTCATTTTCGCATAGGTTGAGGATTTGCCAGATATTGTGCCTATTTGTCTTAACAAAAGTGTAAAGGTTCTTTGGTGAAACTTTGCTGTTTAACTGTTGGCTTAAATCAACCCACACCTTTTCTGAGGGAACTGCTATATTTTGTCCTCTAATAATCTGTTCTTTTGCAGCACTGATGACATTAATGATGTCATCCCTTCCACAGGATGGTCTCCTTGGCATCTGATCAAAAAATTAATTATTTTTAATATAATCCATCGGCCAGTGACATAAAGCTTATTTCTAACAGCCTAAACAGCTTATACTAAGGTTGCAAACATGCTTATTTAATTTAGTTGATTTACATGATAGTAGATTTACATTAGATACATTTCAGAAGACTAAAATTTAAACGATATCTAGACACTCTTATTTCTACTTTGACTAGTGAATGTGGTGATGTTTCTGGGGCCTCATTTATCAAGCATGCGTACGAACAGAAGTGTGCGTAAAGTGTGCGTAGGAACAGTTTTACGCAAAGTGTGGAATTTATCAAATTGCACTTATACGTAGAAATGTGTGTAAATATACGCACACCTCGGAGTATGCGTACGCAGAGCATCTAGTGGTAGAATAGCGATACTACACAGGACCGTCCATCCCCAGTGTTAAAAGAACACTTTGTCTATTTATTATCCACCCCCAGGTGTTAAAAATGATTACTGTTAATAAAGTAGCTGCAAATCAGTGTTGAAGTTAAATAATGAAATTAGTGTCTAACCCTATATAAGAAAGCTCCGTCAAATGCTTGACACAGTGCAATGGCTTATCTTGCATTATTGAAAGACTTGGCAAATAATCCATTCCGCCGGGAGCGCGTTTTCAAAGATCGCGCCGATGATGATGATGGTTATGCAGCTGTCCAAGTTCTGTCATTGTCTGTCCTCCTACAGTTGGACTGATTTCACGTCGGTGTGCTGTGACGTGGGTTTTTTTTTGGCTAATAATTTAATGTCAAACCACTTTTTTATTTCTAGAAGTGTTCTCATACCCAGTGGAATTAAACTCACTGGTAACATGTTCCCATGCAGATTTGTTTTATTTTTTAGTCATTCCTCCCGCACTAAGTGAACCAAACAGATGTGTTATTAGGATTTAACCTCATCCACCAGTAACTCAATTTCTGTGTCTGTAAAATTCCTTGCCATTATTGCGATATGGGTAAAAGCACAACCACGTGACTTATAACGGGAGGTGTTGTCACCATATATGGTTCATTGGAGGCGTTTCGGAATGCAAATGACCATGAACGTGCACGAGCATGGTGCTTAAGAACACATGGGATTTATCATCAAGGATTACTTACTGATGTGCGTACGAACTACGTTCATGTTTGATAAATCCCGATTTTTTTTGTACTTACGCACATACTAAATTTCATTCGTAGGTACAAATATAGAACATTTTCTACGCAATGTTGATAAATGAGGCCCCTGGTCTTTTTGAGTTTTAACTTTTTAATAAATTGGTCAATCTTTGTTCATAAAATGAGTCTTAATGCATCTGACTATTTTTTTTTTGTAAAGTTACTGACTTTGTGATCCAGATCATTCCAAAGATTAACAGAAAACTACATTTCTTCATTAAGTTGGCAACTCATTATGCTCCTTATAAAGCTTTCAAATGACTTCAGCAGAATACATTTATAATTATAGCTTGATATATTTGGAGCTTAAAATTGACAAATGTGAAAAACAATCAATTCAACACTTAGTATTGATTTTTAGTATTTTTAAAGTATCCTGCAAATTGTCCTGACATGCTTTTAGTACTTTTTACTAAGTATTTTGTCTGAGAGCACATGCTTACCTTTCCCCACTGCCTGATCTTATTTCCTGTTTTGTTTTCCCACTATGCACTGCTAGATGTAAATAAATGTTTTAAGGGGGCAGAAGGACTTTTGACATCTTTTCAAAGTATTCAAGACACCACACATTGAAAGGTTTTTTTTTTCATTTTTATTTTGAAATCAAGCTTTATTCACACCAGCCAATTAGTGCACAACAGTACTTACAGTATATTGCAGTACAATATTTGCTTGAAACTCCCCCCCCCCCTTACATTGAACTATAAGTTAAACCATCAAAATATGAAGTATATATTACAAAATGGACAAAACACTAAACTTTTGGGACCTGTCTTGGAGACGAGGCTGGTACCTTCCACGGACCTTTTTAAATGTATCCGTTGCATTGTTTTTTCTCAAGATGCACACCGGTGTTATTGATTTTGTAAGGCACACTGATAAAAGCCACCTAACTCTTTCCCTCTCATTGACGAATTTAGAGAAAATGCAACTTTTAAAAAAAGTTAAATGTTTTATTTAATTCGAGCAGCGCAACTCAGTGTTGCGCGAGAGCTTCTCTCGCGACAGTTTGATGTCATATGCTGTAGAGTCTGCGCAACGTCTCACAAAGTTAAACACTGTGATGTCGAGGATGGGAGTAAGTTATGTTGTTTCTTTCTACTGCACAAACCAGCACAAATTGAGCACAAACGAACGGCGCTGGTTTGGGTCGATTTGGACGACGTGGGGTGGAGAGTGACGTCGCTGCCCTGAATCAGAGTTGTTGTTTCTGAGCGGCGGAAGTGGATACGCTTGTCCTTATAACGGCACAAACCAGCACAAATCGAGCACAAACGAACTGCGCCGGTTTGAATGGATTTGGACGACGTGGGGCGGAGAGCGACGCCAGCGCTCCCGAAAATATTCTCGTCGTATCTCAGGATGGTAAGCAGTTAGAGCATTTGTTTAAACGGCACAAACGGGCACAATTCGAGCACAAACGAACGGCGTAGATTTGGGGCTATTTGGACAACATGGGGTGGAGAGTGACGTAACTTAATCATCAAATTTGGATGCTTGTTATAATAGAGAATGAATATATTGCCGGATTTCTTTTAACTGCACAAACCGGCACAAATTGAGCACAAACGAACGGCGCCTGTTTGGCATGATTTAGACGACCTGGGGTGGAGAATGACGTCACTGCCCAGAAACAAATGTGTTATTTCTAGGCAACGGAAATAGATACACTGGTCATTTTAACGGCACAAACCAGCACAAATCGAGCATAGGCGAGCAGTGCCGTTTTGATTCGATTTGGACGGTGTGGGGTGGAGAGTGGCGTCGCGGCTACCGAGTATGTTCTTCTTGTATCTCACGAAGGGAGGTTGTTGCAGCGTTTGTTGCCACGGCACGGACCGGCACGGATCGAGCACGGGCGGGCGCCGCCGTTTTGGAGGGATTTGGACAACATGGGGTGGAGAGTGACGTCACACAGCCAAAAAAGTAATGTTTAATATCTCAAACACCAAACCAGCACAAATGTTCATTTCTGCTGCACAAATCAGCACAAACACAGCACAAACGAATGGTATAGTTTTGGAAATTGTTTAATAATATGGGGTGCCAACTTCACAGAGATGAGTAATCTTCCTGAAGAGCCCCTATCACTCCCTCTCAACATTTTCAAATTTACTGTGCCAGAATTTTTTTCCACAAGACATCTTCACCTTAAGCAGTTACAGTAGCACATTTGCTCCGACCTTGCTGTTTTAAAATGCAGTATTGTATAGTGCAATATCCCACACTAGGGTTTAATAGGGTTAACTGTGTAAATACACAGTACGATATACATTATATACAGTTTTATATACAGTACTTATAGATATTTGTAAATAACTCTCTCACTTGCTTCTTATCCATATTATTTGTTTTAATTTCTAATTTTACATTAAATGTTGCTATTTGCTGTTTATCTATATACTGTTTGTCTGTACCAAACTAAAATACATTTCTTGTGCAAGTGTGCACAATTGGCAAATAAAGCTTATTTTGATTCTGGTTCTGATACTTATTGTAGCTGTTTATACTTTACAAGACGTAATGACACAACATCAAACTCAATGTGCATTTATTATACAAATAATTTCTTATTACATAGCACTCTCAAATTACTTTAAAGACGAATTGCATTGTCAGCTCAGTTGTTGGCACTATATCTGAGCTGCTTTCTGGGGTGCGTTTAAACTTTCACTGCAGGGTCACACCCAGTGCTGCTGTCTATCCTCGTGAAAAAATCTGATTTATTTACAGAATCATTTTAAAGTTATGGTCCCATAAACTTGGCATTTTTGACAATACAGTTACAGACACTGCATTTTAACCATATTTGAGGTGCAATATCTCAGTTGCCCTCTGGGGTGTGTTTAATATTTCAATGCAGGGTCACACTGAGTCCAAACGTCTATCACCATGCCAAAAATCAGCCTTATTTACAGCAGCTTTTTAAAGTTATGGTCACATAAACTTGGTAATTTTGACAATACAGTTAATAGACATTGCATTTTAAACCATATTTGAGGTGCTATATCCCAGTTGCCCTCTGGGGTGCGTTTAATATTTCAATGCACAGTCACACTCAGTGCTCCTGCCTATCACCATACCAAAAATCAGAATAATTTACAGCAGCATTTTAAAGTTATGGTCCCATAAACTTGCCATTTTTTAAGATGCGGTTACAGACACTGCATTTTGACCGGAATTGAGGTGCGGTATCTCGGTTGGCCTCTGGGCTGCGTTTGGGATCTCAATGCAGGGTCGCGCTCAGTGCTCCTGCCTATCACCATGGGAAGGGTCAGAATAGTTTGCAGCAGAATTTTAGGGTTGTGGTCCCATAAGCTTGGCATTTTTGGCAATACAGTTACAGACACTGCATTTTAACCAAATTTGAGGTGCAATATCTCAGTTGGCCTCTGGGTTGCGTTTAATATTTAAGTGCAGCGTCACACTCAATGCTTCTGCCTATCAGCATACCAAACATCAGACTTATTTACAGCAGCATTTTAAAGTTATGGTCCCAAAAACTTGCCATTTTTGACTAGACAGTTAAAGTAATTACACTTTAACCAAATTTGAGGTGCTATATCTCAGTTGCCCTCTGGGGTGCGTTTAATATTTCAATGCAGGGTCACACTCAATGCTCCTGCCTATCACCATACAAAAAATCAGACTTATTTACAGCAGCATTTTAAAGTTATGGTCCCATAAACTTGGCATTTTTGAGAATACAGTTACAGACACTGCATTTTAACCAAATTTGAGGTGCAATATCTCAGTTGGCCTCTGGGTTGCGTTTAATATTTAAGTGCAGCGTCACACTCAATGCCTCTGCCTATCAGCATACCAAACATCAGACCCATTTACAGCAGCATTCCAAAGCCATGGTCCCAAAAACCTGCCATCCCTGACTAGACAGTTAAAGTAATTACACTTTAACCAAACCTGAGGTGCTATATCCCAGTTGCCCTCTGGGGTGCGTCCAACACTTCAATGCAGTGTCACACTCAGTACTCCTGCCCATCAGCATACCAAAAATCAGACTCATTTACAGCAGCATTTTAAAGTTATGGTCCCATAATCTTGGCATTTTTGACAATACAGTTACAGACACTGCATTTTAAACAAATTTGAGGTGCTATATCTCAGTTGGCCTCTGGGGTGCGTTTAATATCTCAATGCAGGGTCGCATTCAGTGCTCCTGCCTATCACCATAGCAAAAATCAGACTTATTTACAGCAGCATTTTAAAGTTATGGTCCCATAAACTTGCCATTTTTGACAAGACAGTTACAGACACTGCATTTTAACCAAATTTGAGGTGCAATATCTCAGTTGGCCTCTGGGGTGCGTTTAATAGTTCAATGCAGAGTCACACTCAGTGCTCCTGTCTATCACCATAGGAAAAATCAGAATAATTTACAACAGCATGTTAAAGTTATGGTCCCATAAACTTAAAATTTTTGACAATACAGTTACAGACACTGCATTTTAACCAAATTTGAGGTGCAATATCTCAGTTAGCCTCTGGGGTGCGTTTAACATCTCAATGCAGGGTCACACTCAGTGCTCCTGCCTATCACCATAGGAAAAATCAGACTTATTTACAGCAGTATTTTAAAGTTATGGGCCCATAAACTTGGCATTTTTTACAATACAGTTACAGACACTGCATTTTAACCATATTTGAGGTGCAATATCTCAGTTGGCCTCTGAGGTGCGTTTAATATCTCAATGCAGCGTCACACACAGTGCTACTGTCTATCACCATAGCAAAAATCAGAATAATTTACAGCAGCATTTTAAAGTTATGGTCCCATAAACGGCATTTTTGACAATACAGTTACAGACACTGCATTTTAACCGTATTTGAGGTGCAATATCTCAGTTGACCTCTGGGGTGCGTTTAATATCTCAATGCAGGGTCACACTCAGTGCTCCTGCCTATCACCATAGCAAAAATCAGACTTATGTACAGCAGCATTTTAAAGTTATGGTCCCATAAACTTGGCATTTTTGACCAGACAGTTACAGACACTGCATTTTAACCAAATTTGAGGTGCAATATCTCAGTTGGCCTCTGGGGTGCGTTTAATAGTTCAATGCAGAGTCACACTCAGTGCTCCTGTCTATCACCATAGGAAAAATCAGAATAATTTACAACAGCATGTTAAAGTTATGGTCCCATAAACTTGGCATTTTTGACAGTACAGTTACAGACACTACATTTTAACCAAATTTGAGGTGCAATATCTCAGTTGGCCTCTGGGTTGCGTTTAATATCTCAATGCAGGGTCACACTCAGTCCTCCTGCCTATCACCATAGCAAAAATCCGACTTATTTACAGCAGCATTTTAAAGTTATGGTCCCATAAACTTGCCATTTTTGACAAGACAGTTACAGACACTGCATTTTAACCAAATTAGAGGTGCAATATCTCAGTTGGCCTCTGGGGTGCGTTTAATAATTCACTGCACAGTCACACTCAGTGCTCCTGCCTATCACCATAGCAAAAATCAGACTTATTTACAGCAGCATTTTAAAGTTATGGTCCCATAAACTTGGCATTTTTGACAATACAGTTACAGACACTGCATTTTAACCAAATTAGAGGTGCAATATCTCAGTTGGCCTCTGGGGTGCGTTTAATAATTCACTGCACAGTCACACTCAGTGCTCCTGCCTATCACCATAGCAAAAATCAGAATAATTTACAGCAGCATTTTAAAGTTATGGTCCCATAAACTTGGCATTTTTGACAATACAGTTACAGACACTGCATTTTAACAATATTTGAGGTGCAATATCTTAGTTGGCCTCTTGGGTGCGTTTAATATCTCAATGCAGGGTCACACTCAGTCCTCCTGCCTATCACCATAGCAAAAATCCGACTTATTTACAGCAGCATTTTAAAGTTATGGTCCCATAAACTTGCCATTTTTGACAAGACAGTTACAGACACTGCATTTTAACCAAATTAGAGGTGCAATATCTCAGTTGGCCTCTGGGGTGCGTTTAATAATTCACTGCACAGTCACACTCAGTGCTCCTGCCTATCACCATAGCAAAAATCAGACTTATTTACAGCAGCATTTTAAAGTTATGGTCCCATAAACTTAAAATTTTTGACAATACAGTTACAGACACTGCATTTTAACCAAATTTGAGGTGCAATATCTCAGTTAGCCTCTGGGGTGCGTTTAATATCTCAAGACGGGTTAACACTCAGTGCTCCTGCCTATCACCATAGCAAAAATCAGACTTATTTACAGCAGCATTTTAAAGTTATGGTCCCATAAACTTGGCATTTTTGACAAGACAGTTACAGACACTGCATTTTAACCAAATTTGAGGTGCAATATCTCAGTTGGCCTCTGGGGTGCGTTTAATATCTCAATGCAGGGTCACACTCAGTGCTCCTGCCTATCACCATAGCAAAAATCAAAATAATTTACCGCAGCATTTTAAAGTTATGGTGCCATAAACTTGGCATTTTTGACAATACAGTTACAGACACTGCATTTTAACCAAATTAGAGGTGCAATATCTCAGTTGGCCTCTGGGGTGCGTTTAATAATTCACTGCACAGTCACACTCAGTGCTCCTGCCTATCACCATAGCAAAAATCAGAATAATTTACAGCAGCATTTTAAAGTTATGGTCCCATAAACTTGGCATTTTTGACAATACAGTTACAGACATTGCATTTTAACCATATTTGAGGCGCTATCTCAGTTGTCCTCTGGGGTGCGTTTAATATTTCACTGCAGGGTCACACTCAGTGCTCATGCCTATCACCATAGCAAAAATCAGAATAATTTACAGCAGCATTTTAAAGTTATGGTCCCATAAACTTAAAATTTTTGACAATACAGTTACAGACACTGCATTTTAACCAAATTTGAGGTGCAATATCTCAGTTAGCCTCTGGGGTGCGTTTAACATCTCAATGCAGGGTCACACTCAGTGCTCCTGCCTATCACCATAGGAAAAGTCAGACTTATTTACAGCAGCATTTTAAAGTTATGGGCCCATAAACTTGGCATTTTTTACAATACAGTTACAGACACTGCATTTTAACCATATTTGAGGCGCAACATCTCAGTTGGCCCCTGGGGCGCGTTCAACACCTCAATGCAGCGTCACACACAGTGCTACTGCCTATCACCATAGGAAAAATCTGAGTAGTTTGCGGCAGCATTTTGGAGTTGTGGTCCCGTGGACTTGTCATTTTTGACAATGCAGTTACGGACACTGCATTTTGGCCATGTTTGAGGTGCAGTGTCTCGGTTGGCCTCTGGGGTGCGTTTGGTATCTCGATGCAGGGTCACACTCAGTGCTCCTGCCTATCACCATAGCAAAAATCAGACTTATTTACAGCAGCATTTTAAAGTTATGGTCCCATAAACTTGGCATTTTTGACAAGACAGTTACAGACACTGCATTTTAACCAAATTTGAGGTGCAATATCTCAGTTGGCCTCTGGGGTGCGTTTAATATCTCAAGACGGGTTAACACTCAGTGCTCCTGCCTATCACCATAGCAAAAATCAGACTTATTTACAGCAGCATTTTAAAGTTATGGTCCCATAAACTTGGCATTTTTGACAAGACAGTTACAGACACTGCATTTTAACCAAATTTGAGGTGCAATATCTCAGTTGACCTCTGGGGTGCGTTTAATATCTCAATGCAGGGTCACACTCAGTGCTCCTGCCTATCACCATAGCAAAAATCAGAATAATTTACAGCAGCATTTTAAAGTTATGGTGCCATAAACTTGGCATTTTTTACAATACAGTTACAGACACTGCATTTTAACCAAATTTGAGGTGCAATATCTCAGTTGACCTCTGGGGTGCGTTTAATATCTCAATGCAGGGTCACACTCAGTGCTCCTGCCTATCACCATAGCAAAAATCAGAATAATTTACAGCAGCATTTTAAAGTTATGGTCCCATAAACTTGGCATTTTTGACAATACAGTTACAGACACTACATTTTAACCAAATTTGAGGTGCAATATCTCAGTTGGCCTCTGGGGTGCGTTTAATATCTCAAAGCAGGGTCACACTCAGTGCTCCTGCCTATCACCATAGCAAAAATCAGAATAATTTACAGCAGCATTTTAAAGTTATGGTGCCATAAACTTGGCATTTTTTACAATACAGTTACAGACACTGCATTTTAACCAAATTTGAGGTGCAATATCTCAGTTGACCTCTGGGGTGCGTTTAATATCTCAATGCAGGGTCACACTCAGTGCTCCTGCCTATCACCATAGCAAAAATCAGAATAATTTACAGCAGCATTTTAAAGTTATGGTGCCATAAACTTGGCATTTTTTACAATACAGTTACAGACACTGCATTTTAACCAAATTTGAGGTGCAATATCTCAGTTGACCTCTGGGGTGCGTTTAATATCTCAATGCAGGGTCACACTCAGTGCTCCTGCCTATCACCATAGCAAAAATCAGAATAATTTACAGCAGCATTTTAAAGTTATGGTGCCATAAACTTGGCATTTTTTACAATACAGTTACGGACACTGCATTTTGACCAAGTTGGAGGTGCGGTGTCTCGGTTGGCCTCTGGGGTGCGTTTGGTGTTTCAATGCAGCGTCGCACTCGGTGCTCCTGCCTATCGCCATACAAAAAAATCAGACTTATTTAAAGCAGCATTTTAAAGTTATGGTCCCATAAACTTGCCATTTTTGACTAGACAGTTAAAGTAATTACACTTTAACCAAATTTGAGGTGCAATATCTCAGTTGGCCTCTGGGTTGCGTTTAATATCTCAATGCAGGGTCACACTCAGTCCTCCTGCCTATCACCATAGCAAAAATCCGACTTATTTACAGCAGCATTTTAAAGTTATGGTCCCATAAACTTGCCATTTTTGACAAGACAGTTACAGACACTGCATTTTAACCAAATTAGAGGTGCAATATCTCAGTTGGCCTCTGGGGTGCGTTTAATAATTCACTGCACAGTCACACTCAGTGCTCCTGCCTATCACCATAGCAAAAATCAGACTTATTTACAGCAGCATTTTAAAGTTATGGTCCCATAAACTTGGCATTTTTGACAATACAGTTACAGACACTGCATTTTAACCAAATTAGAGGTGCAATATCTCAGTTGGCCTCTGGGGTGCGTTTAATAATTCACTGCACAGTCACACTCAGTGCTCCTGCCTATAACCATAGCAAAAATCAGAATAATTTACAGCAGCATTTTAAAGTTATGGTCCCATAAACTTGGCATTTTTGACAATACAGTTACAGACACTGCATTTTAACAATATTTGAGGTGCAATATCTTAGTTGGCCTCTTGGGTGCGTTTAATATCTCAATGCAGGGTCACACTCAGTCCTCCTGCCTATCACCATAGCAAAAATCCGACTTATTTACAGCAGCATTTTAAAGTTATGGTCCCATAAACTTGCCATTTTTGACAAGACAGTTACAGACACTGCATTTTAACCAAATTAGAGGTGCAATATCTCAGTTGGCCTCTGGGGTGCGTTTAATAATTCACTGCACAGTCACACTCAGTGCTCCTGCCTATCACCATAGCAAAAATCAGACTTATTTACAGCAGCATTTTAAAGTTATGGTCCCATAAACTTAAAATTTTTGACAATACAGTTACAGACACTGCATTTTAACCAAATTTGAGGTGCAATATCTCAGTTAGCCTCTGGGGTGCGTTTAATATCTCAAGACGGGTTAACACTCAGTGCTCCTGCCTATCACCATAGCAAAAATCAGACTTATTTACAGCAGCATTTTAAAGTTATGGTCCCATAAACTTGGCATTTTTGACAAGACAGTTACAGACACTGCATTTTAACCAAATTTGAGGTGCAATATCTCAGTTGACCTCTGGGGTGCGTTTAATATCTCAATGCAGGGTCACACTCAGTGCTCCTGCCTATCACCATAGCAAAAATCAGAATAATTTACAGCAGCATTTTAAAGTTATGGTGCCATAAACTTGGCATTTTTTACAATACAGTTACAGACACTGCATTTTAACCAAATTAGAGGTGCAATATCTCAGTTGGCCTCTGGGGTGCGTTTAATAATTCACTGCACAGTCACACTCAGTGCTCCTGCCTATCACCATAGCAAAAATCAGAATAATTTACAGCAGCATTTTAAAGTTATGGTCCCATAAACTTGGCATTTTTGACAATACAGTTACAGACATTGCATTTTAACCATATTTGAGGCGCTATCTCAGTTGTCCTCTGGGGTGCGTTTAATATTTCACTGCAGGGTCACACTCAGTGCTCATGCCTATCACCATAGCAAAAATCAGAATAATTTACAGCAGCATTTTAAAGTTATGGTCCCATAAACTTAAAATTTTTGACAATACAGTTACAGACACTGCATTTTAACCAAATTTGAGGTGCAATATCTCAGTTAGCCTCTGGGGTGCGTTTAACATCTCAATGCAGGGTCACACTCAGTGCTCCTGCCTATCACCATAGGAAAAGTCAGACTTATTTACAGCAGCATTTTAAAGTTATGGGCCCATAAACTTGGCATTTTTTACAATACAGTTACAGACACTGCATTTTAACCATATTTGAGGTGCAACATCTCAGTTGGCCCCTGGGGTGCGCTCAATACCTCAATGCAGCGTCACACACAGTGCTACTGCCCATCAGCATACCAACAACCAGAATAACCCACAGCAGCATTTTAAAGCTACGGTCCCACAAACCTGGCATTTTTGACAATACAGTTACAGACACTGCATTTTAACCATATTTGAGGTGCAATATCTCAGTTGACCTCTGGGGTGCGTTTAATATCTCAATGCAGGGTCACACTCAGTGCTCCTGCCTATCACCATAGCAAAAATCAGACTTATTTACAGCAGCATTTTAAAGTTATGGTCCCATAAACTTGGCATTTTTGACAAGACAGTTACAGACACTGCATTTTAACCAAATTTGAGGTGCAATATCTCAGTTGGCCTCTGGGGTGCGTTTAATATCTCAAGACGGGTTAACACTCAGTGCTCCTGCCTATCACCATAGCAAAAATCAGACTTATTTACAGCAGCATTTTAAAGTTATGGTCCCATAAACTTGGCATTTTTGACAAGACAGTTACAGACACTGCATTTTAACCAAATTTGAGGTGCAATATCTCAGTTGACCTCTGGGGTGCGTTTAATATCTCAATGCAGGGTCACACTCAGTGCTCCTGCCTATCACCATAGCAAAAATCAGAATAATTTACAGCAGCATTTTAAAGTTATGGTGCCACAAATTTGGCATTTTCTACAATACAGTCACAGACACTGCATTTTAACCAAATTTGTGGTGCTATATCTCAGTTGGCCTCTGGGGTGCGTTTAATATATCAATGCAGGGTCACACTCAGTGCTCCTGCCTATCACCATAGCAAAAATCAGAATAATTTACAGCAGCATTTTAAAGTTATGGTCCCATAAACTTGGCATTTTTGACAATACAGTTACAGACACTACATTTTAACCAAATTTGAGGTGCAATATCTCAGTTGGCCTCTGGGGTGCGTTTAATATCTCAAAGCAGGGTCACACTCAGTGCTCCTGCCTATCACCATAGCAAAAATCAGAATAATTTACAGCAGCATTTTAAAGTTATGGTGCCATAAACTTGGCATTTTTTACAATACAGTTACAGACACTGCATTTTAACCAAATTTGAGGTGCAATATCTCAGTTGACCTCTGGGGTGCGTTTAATATCTCAATGCAGGGTCACACTCAGTGCTCCTGCCTATCACCATAGCAAAAATCAGAATAATTTACAGCAGCATTTTAAAGTTATGGTGCCATAAACTTGGCATTTTTTACAATACAGTTACAGACACTGCATTTTAACCAAATTTGAGGTGCAATATCTCAGTTGACCTCTGGGGTGCGTTTAATATCTCAATGCAGGGTCACACTCAGTGCTCCTGCCTATCACCATAGCAAAAATCAGAATAATTTACAGCAGCATTTTAAAGTTATGGTGCCATAAACTTGGCATTTTTTACAATACAGTTACGGACACTGCATTTTGACCAAGTTGGAGGTGCGGTGTCTCGGTTGGCCTCTGGGGTGCGTTTGGTGTTTCAATGCAGCGTCGCACTCGGTGCTCCTGCCTATCGCCATACAAAAAAATCAGACTTATTTAAAGCAGCATTTTAAAGTTATGGTCCCATAAACTTGCCATTTTTGACTAGACAGTTAAAGTAATTACACTTTAACCAAATTTGAGGTGCAATATCTCAGTTGGCCTCTAGGGTGCGTTTAATATTTCAATGCAGAGTCACACTCAGTGCTCCTGTCTATCACCATAGCAAAAATCAGACTTAATTACAGCAGCGTTTTAAAGTTATGGTCCCATAAACGTGCCATTTTTTACAATACAGTTACAAACACTGCATTTTAACCATATTTGAGGTGCAATATCTCAGTTGGCCTCTGGGGTGCGTTTCATATTTCAATGCAGGGTCACACTCAGTGCTCCTGTCTATCACCATACCAAAAATCACACTTATTTACAGCAGCATTTGAAAGTTATGGTCCCATAAACTTGGCATTTTTGACAATACAGTTACAGACATTGCATTTTAACCATATTTGAGGCGCTATCTCAGTTGTCCTCTGGGGTGCGTTTAATATTTCACTGCAGGGTCACACTCAGTGCTCATGCCTATCACCATAGCAAAAATCAGAATAATTTACAGCAGCATTTTAAAGTAATGGTCCCATAAACTTGGCATTTTTGACAATACAGATACAGACACTGCATTTTAACCATATTTGAGGTGCAATATCTCAGTTGGCCTCTGGGGTGCGTTTAATAACTCAATGCAGGGTCACACTCAGTTCTCCTGCCTATCAACAAAGCAAAAATCAGACATATTTACAACAGCATTTCAAAGTTACGGTCCCATAAACTTGCCATTTTTGACAAGACAGTTACAGACACTGCATTTTAACCAAATTAGAGGTGCAATATCTCAGTTGGCCTCTGGGGTGCGTTTAATATTTCAATGCAGAGTCACACTCAGTGCTCCTGTCTATCATGCAAGTTTATGGGACCATGACATTCAAATGCTGTTGTAAATTATTCTGATTTTTGGTATATTGATAGACAGGAGCACTGAGTGTGACGCTGCATTGAAATATTAAACGCACCCCAGAGGACAACTGAGATATAGCACCACAAATATGGTTAAAATGCAATGTCTGTAACTGTATTGTCACAAATGCCAAGTTTATGGGACCATAACTTTAAAATGCTGCTGTAAATAAGTCTGATGTTTGGCATGGTGATAGACAGGAGCACTGACTGTGACCCTGCATTCAAATATTAAACGCACCCCAGAGGACAACTGAGATATAGCACCACAAATATGGTTAAAATGCACTGTCTATTAACTGTATTGTCAAAAATGCCAAGTTTATGGGACCATAACTTTAAAATGCTGCTGTAAATAAGTGTGATTTTTTGCGTGGTGATAGACGGGGGGACTTAGGGTGAGGCTGTTTTGAAATATTAAACGCACCACAGAGGGCAACTGAGATATAGCAGCTCAAAAATGGTAAATGTGCAATGTCTCTTAACTGTATTGTCAAAAATGCCAAGTTTATGGGACCATAACTTTAAAATGCTGCTGTAAATAAGTCTGATGTTTGGTATGGTGATAGACAGGAGCACTGACTGTGAGGCTGCATTGAAATATTAAACGCAGCCCAGAGGGCAACTGAGATATAGCAGCTCAAAAATGGTAAATATGCAATGTCTCTAAACTGTATTGTCAAAAATGCCAAGTTTATGGGACCATAACTTTAAAATGCTGCTGTAAATAAGTGTGATGTTTGGCATGGTGATAGACAGGAGCACTGACTGTGACCCTGCATTGAAATATTAAACGCACCCCAGAGGACAACTGAGATATAGCACCACAAATGTGGTTAAAATGCACTGTCTGTAACTGTATTGTCAAAAAATGGCAAGTTTATGTGACCTTAACTTTAAAATGCTGCAGTAAATAGGACTGATTTTTGGGGTGGTGATAGACGGGGGGACTTAGGGTGAGGCTGCTTTGAAATATTAAACGCACCCCAGAGGGCAACTGAGATATAGCAGCTCAAAAATGGTAAATGTGCAATGTCTCTTAACTGTATTGTCAAAAATGCCAAGTTTATGGGACCATAACTTTAAAATGCTGCTGTAAATAAGTCTGATGTTTGGCATGGTGATAGACAGGAGCACTGACTGTGACCCTGAATTGAAATATTAAACGCACCCCAGAGGACAACTGAGAAATAGCACCACAAATATGGTTAAAATGCACTGTCTGTAACTGTATTGTCAAAAAATAGCAAGTTTATGTGACCATAACTTTAAAATGCTGCTGTAAATAGGACTGATTTTTGGCGTGGTGATAGACGGGGAGACTTAGTGTGACGCTGTATTGAAATATTAAACGCACCCCAGAGGGCAACTGAGATATAGCACCTCAAATATGGTTAAACTGCAATGTCTATTAACTGTATTGTCAAAAATGCCAAGTTAATGTGACCATAACTTTAAAATGCTGCAGTAAATAGGTCTGACTTTTTGCATGGTAATAGACAGGAGCACTGACTGTGACCCTGCATTGAAATATTAAACGCACCCCAGAGGACAACTGAGATATAGCACCACAAATGTGGTTAAAATGCACTGTCTGTAACTGTATTGTCAAAAAATGGCAAGTTTATGTGACCATAACTTTAAAATGCTGCAGTAAATAGGACTGATTTTTGGGGTGGTGATAGACGGGGGGACTTAGGGTGACGCTGCATTGAAATATTAAACGCACCCCAGAGGGCAACTGAGATATAGCACCACAAATGTGGTTAAAATGCAATGTCTATTAACTGTATTGTCAAAAATGCCAAGTTTATGTGACAATAACTTTAAAATGCTGCAGTAAATAGGTCAGAATTTTTGCATGGTGATAGACAGGAGCACTGACTGTGACCCTGCATTGAAATATTAAACGCACCCCAGAGGGCAACTGAGATATAGCACCTCAAATATGGTTAAAATGCAATGTCTATTAACTGTATTGTCAAAAATGCCAAGTTTATGTGACAATAACTTTAAAATGCTGCAGTAAATAGGTCTGAATTTTTGCATGGTGATAGACAGGAGCACTGACTGTGACCCTGCATTGAAATATTAAACGCACCCCAGAGGGCAACTGAGATATAGCACCTCAAATATGGTTAAAATGCAATGTCTATTAACTGTATTGTCAAAATTGCCAAGTTTATGTGACCATAACTTTAAAATGCTGCTGTAAATAAGTCTGATGTTTGGCATGGTGATAGACAGGAGCACTGACTGTGACCCTGAATTGAAATATTAAACGCACCCCAGAGGACAACTGAGATATAGCACCACAAATATGGTTAAAATGCACTGTCTGTAACTGTATTGTCAAAAAATAGCAAGTTTATGTGACCATAACTTTAAAATGCTGCAGTAAATAGGACTGATTTTTGGCGTGGTGATAGACGGGGGGACTTAGGGTGACGCTGCATTGAAATATTAAACGCACCCCAGAGGGCAACTGAGATATAGCACCACAAATGTGGTTAAAATGCAATGTCTATTAACTGTATTGTCAAAAATGCCAAGTTTATGTGACAATAACTTTAAAATGCTGCAGTAAATAGGTCTGAATTTTTGCATGGTGATAGACAGGAGCACTGACTGTGACCCTGCATTGAAATATTAAACGCACCCCAGAGGGCAACTGAGATATAGCACCTCAAATATGGTTAAAATGCAATGTCTATTAACTGTATTGTCAAAAATGCCAAGTTTATGTGACAATAACTTTAAAATGCTGCAGTAAATAGGTCTGAATTTTTGCATGGTGATAGACAGGAGCACTGACTGTGACCCTGCATTGAAATATTAAACGCACCCCAGAGGGCAACTGAGATATAGCACCTCAAATATGGTTAAAATGCAATGTCTATTAACTGTATTGTCAAAATTGCCAAGTTTATGTGACCATAACTTTAAAATGCTGCTGTAAATAAGTCTGATGTTTGGCATGGTGATAGACAGGAGCACTGACTGTGACCCTGAATTGAAATATTAAACGCACCCCAGAGGACAACTGAGATATAGCACCACAAATATGGTTAAAATGCACTGTCTGTAACTGTATTGTCAAAAAATAGCAAGTTTATGTGACCATAACTTTAAAATGCTGCAGTAAATAGGACTGATTTTTGGCGTGGTGATAGACGGGGAGACTTAGTGTGACGCTGCATTGAAATATTAAACGCACCCCAGAGGGCAACTGAGATATAGCACCTCAAATATGGTTAAAATGCAATGTCTATTAACTGTATTGTCAAAAATGCCAAGTTTATGTGACCATAACTTTAAAATGCTGCAGTAAATAGGTCTGACGTTTTGCATGGTGATAGACAGGAGCACTGACTGTGACCCTGCATTGAAATATTAAACGCACCCCAGAGGACAACTGAGATATAGCACCACAAATGTGGTTAAAATGCACTGTCTGTAACTGTATTGTCAAAAAATGGCAAGTTTATGTGACCATAACTTTAAAATGCTGCAGTAAATAGGACTGATTTTTGGGGTGGTGATAGACGGGGGGACTTAGGGTGAGGCTGCATTGAAATATTAAACGCACCCCAGAGGGCAACTGAGATATAGCAGCTCAAACATGGTAAATGTGCAATGTCTCTTAACTGAATTGTCAAAAATGCCAAGTTTATGGGACCATAACTTTAAAATGCTGCTGTAAATAAGTGTGATTTTTGGCATGGTGATAGACAGGAGAACTGCGTGTGACTCTGCATGGAAATATTAAACGCACCCCAGAGGACAACTGAGATATAGCTCCTCAAATATGGTTAAAATGCAATGTCTGTAACTGTATTGTCAAAAATGCCAAGTTTATGGGACCATAACTTTAAAATGCTGCTGTAAATAAGTGTGATCTTTGGTATGGTGATCGACAGGAGCACTGAGTGTGACCTTACAATGAAATATTAAACGCACCCCAGAGGTCAACTGGGATATAGCACCTCAATTTTGGTTAAAATGCAGTGTTTGTAACTATTGTCAAAAATTCTAAGTTTATAGGACCACAACACCAAAATGCCGCTGCAACTAAGTCCGATGTCTGGCATGGCGACAGACAGGGGCACCGACCGCGACCCCTTAGTGCAATACCACACGCACCCAAGAGGACAACCGAGATACAGCACCTCAAATATGGTTAAAATGCAATGTCTGTACCTGTATTGTCAAAAATGGCAAGTTTATGGGACCACAACTTTAAGATTTTTTCACGAGGACAGACAAGAGCACCGAGTGCGACCCCCCAGCGAAAGCCCAAACGCACCGCAAAAATCAGCTCAGATACAGTGCCCAGAACTGAGCTGACTATGCACTGAGTCTTTAAAATAAATCGAGAGTGCTATGTAATAAGCAATAATTTGTATAATGAATGGACATTAAAAATGGAGTTTTTGTTGTGTCATAACGTCTTGTAAAGTATAAACAGCTACAATAAGTATCAGAACCAGAATCAAAATTAGCTTTATTGGCCAATTGTGCACACATGCACAATAAATTCATTTTAGTTTCGTACTTACAGACATACAGTAAACTTAAATGGCAAAAAAGCAAAATTTCATGTAAAATTGAAAATTAAAACAAATAATATAGATAAGAAGCAAGTGAGAGAGTTATTTACAGATATCTAACATACAGATATCTATTTACAGAAGTACTGTCTATAAAACTGCATATAATGTACATTATACAAAATGTATTTACAGAGTTACCCTGTTAAACCCATATGGGATATTGTAATATTCAATACTTTAAAACAGCAAGGTCGGAGCAAATGTGCTACTGTAACTGCTTAAGGTGAAGATGTCTTGTGGGAAAAATTTTCTGGCAAATTTGAGAATGGTGAGAGGGAGTGATAGGGGCTCTTCAGGAAATCTACTCTCATCTCCACAGTTTGAAGCAGCCAGCCTCACTTCTGTAGTAGATTAATCATTTCTAGAGTCATCTGCAAACATCAAACAAACACACACACACGCACACACGCAAGCAAGCACACACGCACCCGTGCGCCCGCACACATACACGCACACTCGCGCGCGCACACACACACACACACACACACACACACTCACTCACAAGCACGCACACACACACAAACACACACACACTCACACACACACACACAAGCACGCCCCGCGCGCGCTCACACACACACACACCCACACAAACATCACAAAGACATATATATTGGGATCATTCATTTATGCAATACAAAGATGACACGTTTAACAATTTAATTTTACATTAACATATTTAGTGTATCTTTACATTCTGACACTAAATTTTCTTTCATAACTCTGTTATTCTGTTTATTTTGAGAATGGTGAGAGGGAGTGATAGGGGCTCTTCAAGAAATCTACTCTCATCTCCACAGTTTGAAGCAGCCAGCCTCACTTCTGTAGTAGATTCATCATTTCTAGAGTCATCTGCAAACATCAAACAAACACACACACACACACACACACACACACACACACACACACACACACACACACACACACACACACACACACACACACACACACACACACACACACGCACCCGTGCGCCCGCACACATACACGCACACTCGCGCGCGCGCACGCACGCACACACACACACACACACATGCAAGCACACACTCACCCGTGCGCCCGCACACACACACACACACACTCGCGCGCGCACACACACACACTCGCGCGCGCACACACACGCAAGCACACGCACGTGCGCCCGCACACATACACACACACTCGCGCGCGCGCACACACACACACACGCACGCACACACTCACAAGCACGCACACACACACACACAAGCACGCCCCGCGCGCGCTCACGCGCACACACACACACACACACACACACGCAAACATCACAAAGACATACATGTTGGGATCATTCATTAATGCAATACAAAGATGACACGTTTAACAATTTAATTTTACATTAACATATTTAGTGTATCTTTACATTCTGGCACTATATTTTCTTTCATAACTCTGTTATTCTGTTTATTTTCAAATGTATATTACTCTCACAGTAACAAAATAAACATAATCACTCAAAACAGCACGAATAAGAGATAATGCGCTACGGTCCCTAAGCTGTGCGTGAAAAAGAAACTGCTAACGCGGAAGCGTCGCGTCTTTTAAGGTGGAACGAAAAGCGTCAATAAGAAGCTGCGAATAAGAAGCTAGATTCAGCCTCGTTGAAAATAGTCTGTATTGTTTATAGGGATGCACCGATCCGATATTCTGGATCGGTATCGGGGCCGATCCGGCATTTTTTGCTGGATCGGATATCGGACTAACAGGACCGATCCAATTCCGATACTGCGCGTTACCCATGGTTGTCACTGACAAGTGATTAAAACGTCAAAGTATTATAAAAGCACCATAAACGTTTTTATGCACTATAATCAAAGTCATCTTACACTCAATAGCTTCATGTGAAGGAACAAACGCACATTTAAAAATATTCATGTTCACAGAAACACTGTAACTTACTTGCAAACTGAGTTAATCCACTGATGAGAAGCGGACGGATAAAAACACGTCATTCAACACAGGCACACACACAATAACACACACAATAACTGTAACGTTAGGCTTTATTAAAGATCTGATTTCATAAAGTCTCAGTAAGCTGTTGGATGGATGCAATTCACTATGTGCTGAGGATTCACAGGTGAAGCGGACGGATAAAACGCGTCATTCAACACACGAACCCTCAATAACTGTAGGCTGTTTTAAAGATCTGATTTTATAAAGTCTCAGTAAGTTGTTGGATGGATGCAATTCAGTATGTGCTGAGCACACGATGCATCAAATCTTTTTGTGTTTTAATAGTTATGAACTTAGCTTTCCATTGCGGAGCGAGGATTCCCATGCGAGTGTGAGGACGCTTCTAGAGCATCAATGCTGCACAGTATTGCGCAGAATGCGCACTCAATATGATTTAGGCGCATCAATTCTGCACCCGAAATGTGCATAAAAGGTCCGGTTAAGTGCATAGTTCCCAAAATAACCATCTGCACACTAAAGCTTTTTTACTGTGACTTTTTGCGCAATTAAGGAAAATATATTTAGCATACTTATTTGATCAAACGTGCCTATTTTATTTTCTCCTAAACACTGCCATGGTTAATAATTACTAATGTTCTTGTAACTTGTAAATCATTTAAAATTATTGGTTTTTAATTTAAAAGTATAATTATATATAATATAATTATATTATGCTAGATTTAGACATTTATATAGTGTATGTGTGGGTGTGTGTGTGTGTGTGTGTGTGTGTGTGTGTGTGTGTGTGTGTGTGTGTCTGTGTGCGTGTGTCTGTGTGTGTGTCTGTGTGTAATTTAAATTGCTCAAGAAAAATACAGTAGTATCGGATCGGCAGGTATCGGAATCGGCCGATACTCAGAATTCGGGTATCGGAATCGGATCGGAGATGGAAAAAGTGGTATCGGTGCATCCCTAATTGTTTATATGATTATCTCACTAATGTGTTGTTTGAATAAAAGTACAGTTTATTACCACTGACCGTCATTTTACAATTAGTACAAGACAAGTACAAGTGAAACCCCATACTCCTTTGTAACATGCAGTAATCTGACCACACACACAACTTGTAAAAATGCTGTTTAATGGAGTGTGTGTGCATTATTTTCTGGGTGGTCTTGAATTTGCCACTCATGCCCTTAACTTAAAGGTCTGCTGCCCTTGAATTGTAGCAAATCTTGTCATTATGTCAAGCCTTTACTTAAAGGTCCCGTTCTTTTTGTGTTTTTGAAGCTTTGATTGTGTTGACAGTGCGCAATATAACATGTTTTCATGTTTCACATATAAAAAAGCGTGGTATTTTTCACACACTGTACTTATCTGTATAGCCTACCGCTGTTTTCACTGTCCTCAAAACGGGCTGATGTCTTTTTTCCTTGTTCTATGAAGTCCCACTTTCAGAAATACGTATCGAGTTCTGATTGTGTAGTTTGTTTAGTGTGTTGTGATTCGATAGCAGCTTAGCTTGCTGTTAGCTTAGCTGGCGACTGACATATTCCTGTGGGTGGAGTTTAGTCATAAAACTGTTCTACTTACGTCATTAAAGCAGGAAGTAGAGGGCTGTAGTCCAAACCGGCCATTCCCTGTAGGCTTTGATAGGCGAATTTGTTAAAGAAAATATATCGCCTGGCAGTGAACTTTGAACTTTATCATTTTACAGGTATTATTTATGCTATTTTAGCAACATTACACACTAACTAGGGTTTAAAAATGGGATTAGTAAGAGCGTGATTATCTTAGTATATTTACTAATAAAGTAATCACAAATGCGGAAGGCAATGCAAACACAATTGTTATGGCTTACTGGAAGTATGCTGTTAATTTGCTTACAAGCTGTTTTAGCTGGCAGCCTATTAACCAGAACTGTAAGGTTTAGTTTTATGAGTTACCTAAGACAAGTGTCAGATGTGACCCTGGACCACAAAGCCAGTCATAAGGGTCAATGTTTTGACATTGAGAATTATACATCCTATACACTGATCAGCCATAACATTATGACCACCTGCCTAATATTGTGTAGGCCCCCCTCTTGCCACCAAAACAGCCGTGACCCGTCAAGACATGGACAACAATAGACTTTTCTATCAGAACCAGCATTCACTGTTTCAGCAATTTCAGTTACAGTAGTTCATCTGTTGGATCGGACCACACGGGCCAGCCTTCGCTCCCCACGTGCATCAATGAGCCTTGGGCACCCATGACCCTGTTGCCGGTTCACCGCTTTTCCTTCCTTGGACCATTTTTTAACCTTGGACCATTTACTGACCACTGCAGACTGGGAACACCCCACAATAGCTGCAGTTTTGGAGATGCTCTGTCGTCTAGCAAACACAATTTGGCCCTTGTCAAATTCGCTCAGATCCAATAACGCCATTTTTCCTGCTTTGAACACATCAACTTTGAGGACAAACAAAACAGGACGGTTTTGGTTGCAAAAGGGGGACCTACACAATATAAGGGAGGTGGTCATAATGTTATGGCTGATCGAAATAAATTAGCTTTCCATTAAAGGCTCTCTAAGCGAATAATGTGCGACGTCACTTCCTGTTGATGTTTGAACTGTTTTCAAACAAACGGAGCATAGCTAATGCCTCCCCCTCCCTCTCCCGTCCGTGCTTTCATGAACGCGCCCAACCCCCACCCCCAAATCCTTCTTGTCGTTTATTGGCTGGAACACTTTGTTATGTTTTGTTGTGCTAGGTTTGGCCACTATGTTGATATTGCCGTTTGTCGAGCCTGAGCTGTCTACAGAGATCGCGTTTTTTACAGTTTGATCAGCGGACAGGCAGCAAGCAGATAGTGAGGAGATGTTTGCTGTATGTAACAAAAAATGTTTTATGGTCTAAAACGCGTCAATTCGCTTAGAGCGCCTTTAATGTATGGTTTGTTCAAATAGCACAATATTTGGTCAAGATACAGCCAGTGGCAGCCAGTGACTACTCTTCTGAGAGGCGCAAATTCAAAATATGTGTTCATAGTGTCGTGTGTAGTTCATCATGTCAAAATATGTGTCCGGTGCATCATGTGAACCTATGTGCATCATGTGTCATGTCAAAAAACGTGCCTGCTGCACACGCGTCGAAAGGGTTTATAATATAGACGCTCGTATTCACAAAATACTCGCAAGACACTAACTTAAAACTAAACTCTCTTTACACTTGAGATTAAGCGAGTGTCTGGCAAACGCGAGTGTCTCTTTTGTCATAAACCCCTAGAAGCGTCTGCAGCAGGCACCTATTTTGACATGACGAGCCACACACATGACAGGCTAAATACATGTTTTGAAGAGATTCACATCATGCGCCCTCGAAAAAGAAGTCACCGGCCGCCACTGGATACAACTATTTTAAAATACGGAATCTGAGGGTGCAACAAATCAAAATATTTAGAAAAGCGCCTTTAAAATTGCCCAAAATAAATAGCAACATAAATTACTAAGATAAATAATTGTTTTATATATTTACTGTAGGAAATTTTTGGCATTAAAATAGATAATTTTGACCCATAAAATGCATGGTTGGTTATTGCTACAAATATACCCATGCGATTTATGATATTTAAAAAAATCTGTGTAACGCACTTTATATGTATAGTATAATGAAATTCCTCATATTTGTGTGATTGACTATGCAGAGTGCAATCTTGACAATTATTTTCCTGCATTTCTTTGAATCAGGAAAAAGATTTATTCCTAACATGTGTGTTTAATTCCACATTTTAGTTGGTAATAAATCATGTAGATTTAACTCTCTCAAAGCTTTTAATTGCCAAACGCTGTGACTGTAGCAATTGGTCACAGTTTACGACAGATCCCAGGGTTCCTCCGCTGGAATGTGGACTGGACCTGGGCAATACCCATAGCAGATCCTTTGGTCTCACTCCTTGGAAGTTAGCCAACGCTTTTGGCTCATAATGCATGAGACGTCCATCTGCCCTGTCAGTCAAAGCCATGTGGACTGGTGGTGACCATGGGACAATGCCATTGGCCAAAAAATAATGCTCTCAAATGTGAAAGTATGAAGTCTTTCATTATTATTCCAGCATTGTCACTTTTGACATGTTTGTGTTAGAGTTGCAACTGTTTTACAAGGTGGCTAATGTGTATGAATTGGTATGATTTCATTTTTGTACGTTTTAGGAGAGTTTGCTTTAAAGGCAGTGATGGTTACTAAAATACTGTAGTTATGAATTCCATTAAGGCTGTGTAGTTTGGTCAAGTTTGATTGTAATTTCAAAACGTTAAATTAGCAAATAAAAATTCCAAATCTACTACTGAAGGCTACTACAGTATCGAAGTACTTCGACTCGCCTGAAAAGTCCGCTCCCCTTCTCCCTCTCATAATGGGAGAGGGAGGGTGTTACTGCACCGAGTCGAAGTACTCCCAAAAGTGCCACCACGCCACAAAACATAGTTCCTCTCCCAAATCCGCCCAGAAAAGCGCCACGTTTTATTTTGTACCACCAAACTTGCTCGTATAACTACTTGTCTTAAATAGGAAAAACGTTGATGTGTTTGCTCACTTCTAACTTTATCTCTGATTGGCACCATTGAACGAACGGGGCCAAGCCAAACGCCATCGAAGCGCCGCAGCGCGCTCCAGCGCCCACGCGCACGCACACAGACGACAGAGGGATGTATCAACAATTCTTAGTTAAGGTAATAACATATTTTAATATTGAAAATGAGTAGACTATTCCTTTAAGCAGTTTTTTTCGGTGGTCTCTCAATTTAAAAGCATGGGCCTTTTGTTCCACAGCATGTATCCACACCTTGTTCTGGGTGGATTGTTTATGCAGCTGTTTTTGTCAATCTCAAACAGGCAATAAAAAGTTTTGACTACTTGCCATCATCTTTACTCTAGACAATAAAGTAAAAAAAGATACAGCCCTGTCTCATGTGTACAGCCCCTCTAACACATTGTCTGCCCATTTGATGGATAGCCTATGTTAGGCCAGACCCTAAGGAATATCAGGACAGATTTAAGACTAAAAAGCAACTAGTGATGCTACTGTTTTGTTCTCTACTGTTTTGTTCTTTCAAGTTACAATCGGAAAACCTATACATGAAAATCTATGTATTGTTCAAGCATGATTTGAGAGTGCTGTATCTTGTGTGCTTCAATTAATGCAAAGAAATTTGACCATTTATGACCATTTCTACAAATGAGTAAACATTGTCAGTGTCACAAGTTGTCAACACACCAATCAGTAGGCCCCATTGACTTCCATAGTATTTCTTTATCCTACTATGGAAGTCACTCGGGCCGTTGATCGGTTGTTTACTTACATTGAACAGCCTACTAATATACTAGAAAGAACTAAATTATCAATAATCATTTTATAATGTATATAACTTGTTTATTATAAAGGTACTTCCAGATCTTAAAGGTGCAGTATGTCATTTTTTGAAGGATCTTTTCACAGAAATGCAAAATAATATACAAAACTATATTATCAGGGGTGTATAAAGACCTTTCCTAATGAACCGTTATGTGTTATTACCTTAGAACGAGACCTTTTTATCTACATACACAGAGGGTCCCCTTACATGGAAGTCACCATTTTGTGCCACCATGTTTCTATAGGAGCCCTTAACGGACAAACTTTTTTACTAAGTTGTCTCCGACGATTACATGATTGTCCGGTGGTGGCTACCGTAGCTTCTCTATGTGTTTCAAAAGCTAGGGGTGAGCAGTAAACTGAGCCGTTGGTTGCAATTCACAACCTCACTACTAGATGCCACTAAAATTTACACACTGCACCTTTAACTCAACTGAAGGCTACTACAGTATCTAAACAGTTCTTATTTAACCCAATTACTCCTAAAACGCTTAAAACATATGTTATTCTTGGATAAATACCCTTATCTCCTGAGGGTTTTCAGAAAAAATACTAAGAATTGTCAACGTCTACCAAAACCTAATATCTAAGCCTTTGTAGCACTTAGAAACATGAAATAAAAGTAACTGGCAGTAGATGTAATGTTTCGGCACGCAGTATCAGGCACAAATGGGTTAAATGACCTCAATTACCTCAATCAAAGTTTCATGCATAAACATTGAAGTTATTGGCCGACATAACACACGCTTTATTGTATGTAGTTTTTCCAAATATTGGTATTTGGAGATACAATCAAGAAAGCAAAATGCTATTTTGGTCTTTCAGAGATCCACGTGAAATGCATTAGCCCAAATGTTGGGAAGAGCATAACGTCAAACAGGCATCTGTTGACCTTATTAGAAAGAATTCAACTCAGTTTGTCACCACTTTTGAAGTTCAGATGAACAAGCAGATCTTTCAGGTCAGCGAAAAGAGGCACTGGGGAATAATCGCATATGTTTCCAAAGAAATCATTTCTAATTCATGTGACTCCAACAAACTGAGACAGACGTAGAGCAGACAGAAGATTCTGTAGATTCTCCAACCTCGCCCATTTTTATTTGGAGAGCATTTTATAAGTAGGCCTTAAAGGCTTCTGTGCAATTTTTTGAAGAACAGATATCTATTGTTTGTGACAGCCTCGCTGGCCGGCGCTCTGAATGCAGGGTTTCACATGTAGTTCCTCTATTGTTCGGCAGGGACTGGATCATGCACGCTTCACATACAGAAAGAGTCCTTACTCCATACACATGAAGCCAGGACCTGTGGGTGTCTTAGACTTTAGGCAGTAATCCTTTTGTGCATTGTTATATTTCTGTCTGTAGGATTTCATATGAGATTAAAATGAAAATAAATAGCATTAGTTGCATTTGTCTGCAATCTTTAAGAGTATCTGCACTGAAATTACATCTGACAAAGCACAGCGCTCTGTACTTCATCTTGATGGGGAAAAGAGAGGGCAGCAGATAAACATGCATGGCACAAACGGATAAACATAATGACATATAAACAGAAGTAGTTATTCCTCTGAACAGTTTCTTCTTTTATGGGCCTGCTTCTTTGGTCTGGTCTTGATTGCTGTAATTGGTCGCTCCTCCCTTGCCGTGCAGCATGTGACATTTGTTTACAGTTATGATCTGGCACAGCACGTGTAACTTCTGCCTGATATCCACGTGGTGCCCATATATAAACGTTCCACCAAAAACACCAAAACACAAACTATATTTTGACACTATTAAGGAAATGGAGTTCCTTTATCTCACATGGTTGAGCATTTTGTTAGCAGCGCAAAGATCATGGGTTTGATGCCGCAGGGTACATACACACACATACTAATAAAATGTACAGTATAGCTTAAATGCACTATAAGTTGCTTTCGATTAAAGCATAGGCTATGCCAAATATATGAATGTTACTGCTTAACCATTTGTTGCTGTTGCAGGGCGTTGATTAGGTGGTTTTGATAGTTAATAGGTTGTTACCTAATATTGGCCCAAGTCAAAGCACCCACTATTTTGTCTTTTTGATATTCTCTACATGTAGCTCAGGTCCCTCTAGAACAGGGGTCCCCAACTTTTTTTACACTGTGGAGTGCGGACCGGTTTCAACAACAACAAAAACAAATTTGCGGGGTGAGGAGTTGCTGTTCAAACAAATTGCTAAAAGTCATCCGTTGCGAAATGTATAACGTTTTAAACGGAAGTAAAGATCAAAGACCCATCCATTAAGGAAATTTATAACGTTTTATGTGTGGTATACATGTAAAACCATATTTAGTTTTTGATATTGCTGTTCTCGAAGACCGCTCAAACCTTGGGTCGGACTTGAGCCCCAAGTTTAAGTAACAGAACAGAAAAAATAGCAATTAATTAAAGGTGCAGTGTGTAATTTTTAGAAGGATCTCTTGACAGAAATGCAAAATAATACACAAAACTATATTATCAGGGGTGTATAAAGACCTTTCATAATGAACCGTTATGTGTTTATTGCCTTAGAATGAGATGTTTTATCTACATACACAGAGGGTCCCCTTACATGGAAGCCACCATTTTGTGCAGCCATGTTTCTACAGAAGTCCTTAATGGACAAACTTTTTTACTAAGTTGTCTCCAACAATGACATGTTTGTCCAGTGGTGGCTACCGTAGCTTCTCTATGTGTTTCAAAAGCAAACGGTGTGAGCAGTGGACTGAGCCGTTGGTTGCAATTCACAACCTCACCACTAGATGTTAGAATATTATTAATTATTATTATTATTATTTTCCAGAAGCATGCAATTACAACCCAGTCTCAAGGCAAGTCGTGTTATAATAAAGAACATTTTGATTAATTTATTTGTGTTTGATGTCACACATTTCTTCTGTTTTTCGTGTCTTTGGGGGACGAATGTCTTTTTCATCCTTCCCAGCATATATTTCTATCAACGGCTTTCGTGTCTGTGGCACACCTTTCTTTATCGTGTCATTTTATATTTGGTTTTCTCATCGTTGTTTTTTATTTTTTGACCATTGTCGCTTGGGGTCTGGGTTAGAATCACTTTCTGCGACTTCCTAACCCAAACCCCAACTCCAGGCGAGAATAGTTTTAAAAGCGGACGAAGTAGAAACCAATGCATAAAATTACATCCTAACGCAAACCTCAAATCTAACCCTAACCCCAAGCGATAATAATTTAAAAATAGGAAAGAACGATGAGAAAAAAAAATGACACTATAAAGAAAGTCGTCCGACAGACACGAACAGCCATTAATAGAAATTCGTGCTGGGAAGGAGGAAAAATAAATAACATCAAATGGATAAATTAATTAAAATTTTCGTTACTATAACACGACTTGCCTGGAGACTGTGTTGGCAATTACTTTTCAGTCATTTGCGATGTCAAAGAGTTGAACGTCTTCACGTATTGACATGATTTGCGAGGTACATTTCCCTGAAGTCATGCAATTATTTGATTGATTGTGTTTAAGAAGTATGCTCAAACTCTAATGACAGCAATGTGATTGCAGATGCATTGGTAGAGCGAGAGAGAGAGAGAGAGAGAGAGAGAGAGAGCGGCTCGGTACAAAAGTGTAAATGATTGATTTTATTTGAAGACGGACCTAAAAGGACAAAACACCTGATTACGTAGCTATTTTTTAGGGCGTTCTTGCGACCCGATGTCAACTGGGTCACGACCCGTTGGTTGGAGACCTTTACTCTAGATTATTTACTTGTTTATTTTTTCTACAGAAAAAAATCTGATCAGTTAGAAAACGAGTAGTCAACTAACTGTTTTATAACCAATTACATTTCAAACGTGAATACTTGATGCATTACTACTATACATTTTAATAATACCATTGCATCCTATTACTTAATATTTTAATGGACAGATTTGATATTTAAGCATGTTATATAGAGAGCTGAAACATTCAAGGTAGATTTGGCACAGCAAAAATGACCCATACAGCGGTGTAGTGAATTGTTACTTTTAGTGCAAAAAAAATCCCCCATTAAACTGACTCCCACTGCTTCATTTAGCTTTAGTTGCCAATTTATGTCTATATTTAAAAAGAAAAGATAAATCAGACTTTAATTCTGAGTGTAGTAAAATGCTTTTATGTAAACTGTATGAATGCAGAAAAATAATCAAAGTTTCTATTGCTGGACAAACCCAAACATCCTAATGTTTATGACATCATTAAAATTGTTTAACTTTATTTATAAAGTTAAAGTAACATAAAAATATTGATATACTTTAATAAAAAGTGCATGTGAACAAAACAAAGTGCCAGTACATATTGTGCCTTTAATCCATTCATTCCCCAGATCTGCTTGTCCTCTCAGGGGGCTGACCCTATCCCAGCATCTCAGGCCAAGGGCAGGGTACACCCTGGATAGATGTCCAGTCTACTGCAGTAATGTAAACATGTTGCTATTAGATAAACATCTGGTGATGAAGTACCTTTGGCATCAACTCTGTTCTACAAACTGGAGGATGTGGCGAAAGACCTTTAAAATCAGCTGGAAACGTATCAGACTGAAACCAGACACAGATGTTATTTTAATTATTTAACCTGAAGCACGTCTGACACACAGCCCTAAATATAGGGGAGAGTAAGTGCGTCTGGTCCAAAAACATCATGACCTGGTGTTCCATCCCAGTCCTTCCTGATCTGTTCTGGAGATCAAGTGGAGAAATTTCCTGTCTTTTAAACAATGTAGGTTTATTGTTTGCTTACGCATGAACTGAGGGAAAGTAATGGCATTTGGCTGAGGAAGTCATGATATTCTTAACTTTACAGTAGTTGACTGGTGTACTATTGTAACGGGTGCTTTAATGAAAGCGATGAAGAGGTGAATCCATGTGCAAAAGGTGTTTTATTGTAAAATCCCAATAAGGGCCAGCAAACAAATCCAAACAGGGTTATCCAATAATCGAAATCCAAATACAGGCTAGGTTCAGGGCAGGCAGAGTAACAATCAAAATCCAAGGTAACAGGCACAGGTCAAAAAACAGGCAGATCCGGGTAACAGATTAAACAGATAAACAGATAACAAAAACAGAATTCAGGTAACAGGTCTCAGACAGGTAACAGACAGGCTTACTATATATAATATTCAGCAGGGAACAGGTGAACAGGAAGTGACTTATATACAAAACAGACAGGAAGTGTGAACTGAAACATGGCATGATGATTTCAAAATAAAAGTCCGAACAGAGCAGAGTATCAAAATAAAAGTCCAAAATACAAAAATACACAGAACACAGAACAAAACCATTACAGAACCCCCCCTCTAAAGGGCGACTCCCGGAGCCCAACATTCAAATAATTAAGTCCAATTAGAGGGTGGGCGGGCGGGCCAGGACCTCTTGGCAAGGCAGGGCAGTTCAGGAGAGGTCCTGGGTCATAAGGCCAGGATGGTCCAGGGTCATGGGGCAGATGCGGGCCTGGGTCATGGGGCAGATGCGGGCCTGGGTCATGGGGCAGATGCGGGCCTGGGTCATGGGGCAGATGCGGGCCTGGGTCATGGGGCAGATGCGGGCCTGGGTCATGGGGCAGATGCGGGCCTGGGTCATGGGGCAGATGCGGGCCTGGGTCATGGGGCAGCTGCGGGCCTGGGTCATGGGGCAGATGCGGGCCTGGGTCATGGGGCAGGCTTGGACCTGGGTCATGGGGCAGGCTAGGACCTGGGTCATGGGGCAGGCTAGGACCTGGTTCATGGGGCAGGCTAGGACCTGGTTCATGGGGCAGGCTAGGACCTGGTTCATGGGGCAGGCTTGGACCTGGGTCATGGGGCAGGCTTGGACCTGGGTCATGGGGCAGGCTTGGACCTGGGTCACAAGGAGAGGAAGGATCAGAGTCCACTTCGGTCTCCGCCTCAGCGTCCTCTGCCTCCTTCCTGTGTCCGGGTACTACCCCCCCCCCAAAAAAACTTGGAAAAGCTTCCAAAGCCCAGGGTGGCGAAGTCCCAGGTGGTGGACCAGACAAATCAGATGAATCAGATGAGCCAGGTGAATCAGATGAGCCAGGTGAGTCAGATAAGACAGGTGAGCCAGGTGAGCCAGACGAATCATGTGAATCAGGTGAGACAGACTAATCAGATGGGACAGGTGAATCAGGCGGGACAGACGAATCAGATGAATTAGATGAATCAGAAGAATCAGAGGAGTCGGGCGGATCAGGTGAATCAGGCAGGTCAGGTGAATCAGGCAGGTCAGGTGAGTCGAGCAGATCAGATGAGTCGAGCAGATCAGATGAGTCGAGCAGATCAGATGAGTCGAGCAGATCAGATGAGACGGGCAGATCAGATGAGTCGGATGAATCAGATGCAGGGCCTTGAGGAACCTCGGGAACAACAGAGCAGAAGGCAGACCAAACGCACCACAGGGCTATGGCAAATTCAGGCAGTATTGAGTCAATGAAACATACCTCTGTGGTCGTCGGTTCAGGCAGGGTGGCCATCTTGACGGCAGGTGTAGGGTGTACAATAGCTCTCATTAGTGCAGGTGTGGTTGTGATGATAGCTCTCTGAAATGCAGGTGCAGGAATGGTGGTGGTTTTCTCAAAAACAGGTACAGGTGCAGAAACAGGGAGGATGGCGGCCATTTTGGAAACAGGCAGGGTGGCGGCCATTTTAGGGACAGGCAGGATGGCGGCCATTTTGGGAGCAAGCATGGTGGCGGCCATTTTGGGAACAGGCATGGACAGAGCAGGCATAACTGGTACCGGTGTGGGTAGAACAGGCACGACATGGCTTGGTGGCTTGTGTACATACTCCGGAGGTGTATCCGCAACACCCACAGTGAATGGTGAGCCACACAGCAACAAAGCAAAGTCAATATAACTTTCCAGAGACCAGGCAGACATATCATGAGGCATACACAGACGCAACCATTCATCCAACGCATTGTAAAAAATGGGTTTCAGAGTGTCCTCATCAAAATGTACTCGATTAGATAAATCCAAAAAGTCACTTACATAATCTTCAATGGGCCGGTGGTTCTGACGGAGTGCAAGTAGTGCATAAACAGGTTTCATGGTGCTAGTGGGAAGTTACAAACCTTTGCTGGATTCCGGGTTAGGCTGATTATTCTGTAACGGGTGCTTTAATGAAAGCGATGAAGAGGTGAATCCATGTGCAAAAGGTGTTTTATTGTAAAATCCCAATAAGGGCCAGCAAACAAATCCAAACAGGGTTATCCAATAATCGAAATCCAAATACAGGCTAGGTTCAGGGCAGGCAGAGTAACAATCAAAATCCAAGGTAACAGGCACAGGTCAAAAAACAGGCAGATCCAGGTAACAGATTAAACAGATAAACAGATAACAAAAACAGAATTCAGGTAACAGGTCTCAGACAGGTAACAGACAGGCTTACTATATATAATATTCAGCAGGGAACAGGTGAACAGGAAGTGACTTATATACAAAACAGACAGGAAGTGTGAACTGAAACATGGCATGATGATTTCAAAATAAAAGTCCGAACAGAGCAGAGTATCAAAATAAAAGTCCAAAATACAAAAATACACAGAACACAGAACAAAACCATTACAACTATGAATCACTGCAAAAAAATGAATAGATGTTTCAGGGTGATTCCTGAGTCAACCATCCATCTTGAACAGGCCGATGTAATGTATTAAATGTAATACAGTAGCAGAGTATGAACAGTGATGGCAATTTGGCATTTGTTATGTGTATGTGGGTGTGCATTCCGTTCCTTTGCCTTTCTGTCTATTTGCTGTCTGTTTACTTACTTATTTCTCACGTTTCACGTGTTTACTCCTGTTTTTAAAGTATGACCTGTGTTCTTGTTCCATTGGAGTCTCACTGTGAATTTTCTCACTGTCTCACACTTTCTCACCAGAGGAAAAATATTCAGTAACAAATGCTAAAAGGGGACATATCATGAAAATCTGACTTGCTATAATTGGGTCCCCAGTGCTTCTATCAACCTAGAAAACATGAAAAAGAACAACCCAGTAAATTAGTTTTGGTAAACCATTCTCTGCAAGCATGTGAAAAAATAGGTCATTGAAATTTGGCTCCCCTTGTGATGTCAGAAGGGGATCTTATTATAATTATACCTCCCCTTAAAGGAATAGTCTACTCATTTTCAATATTAAAATATGTTATTACCTTAAATAAGAATTGTTGATACATCCCTCTATCATCTGTGTGCGTGCACGTAAGCGCTGGAGCGCGCTGCGACGCTTCGATAGCATTTAGCTTAGCCCCATTCATTCAATTGTACCATTTAGAGATAAAGTTAGAAGTGACCAAACACATCAACGTCTTCGACTCGCCTGAAAAGTCCGCTCCCCTTTTCACTCTCATAATGGGAGAGGGAGGGTGGTACTGCGCCGAGTCGAAGTACTCCCAAAAGTGCTATTACGCCATAAAATATAGTTCCTCTTTTAAATCCGCTTAGAAAAGCGCTACGTTCTATTTTGTACCACCAAACTTGCTCGTATAACTACTCGTCTTAAATAGGAAAAACGTTGATGTGTTTGGTCACTTCTAACTTTATCTCTAAATGGTACACTGTAAAAAATCCAATTAATGAAATGTTGGAAGGGCAAAAATATATAAGTTAAACCAATTTTCTTGTTTGGGCTTAGTTGAGTAGACATATTATTTTAAGTCTAGATAAATCTGTGTTTAAAACATTAAGTGAATGGTTATTTCCAAATTCAGTCAACATTCAGAATGGCTATGTTGACTGAACTAATTAAGACAAATCTGGTCAATATGTGGACTTATGACAGCTATGTTTCCTGACAACAAAATGCTCATAATATTACTGTTATTTGGTAACAAAATGTAATTTTAAGAGTTGTTCAGGCGTGAATGTATGTGCTTTAAGTTTAAATATGCGGTCGGTTAATATAGATAGCGTCTATTTAAAAATGTGCTCGGACACTTTCGGAGTCGGACGGAGAAGAGCTCCAGATGAGCTCCAGAAAATCACAGACACTTAAGCGCTCACACCCCGCCCAGCGCAGCCTCGACTCGGGAAGCCCATCAGAAATCGACTGCTGGCTCTGATATCTCTGTGGCGTTGAAACATGCGATTTAATTCATTTTAATTTCTTATACTTAATAATAAAAGGGTTATGTTTTAAATCATATTTTAGGATTGCACATAAATGATATCGCTGTTGAATGATATTTCATATCTTTCACATTTGTTATAACTGGGCTGCGTACTGCCTGCGAATTTGAACTTCAGAGCTGAAGGAGCGAGTGGAGAAATAGTCCCAATATCATAACAATCTTAAAACTTCTAAATATACCCGTGTGTGTACCCGTGTGCGTGCGTGTGTGCGCGCGCGTGCTCGCGCGTGTGCATGTATGTATGTATGTATGCGCGTGCGTCTGTGTATTTTGAATTTAAAATGTTTTAACTCGGAAGGATCTGGATCACAGGTCATTTCATCTGAGATCAATCCGCACGCAACAGCTGGAATCACTTACTGTTTCACACAAGGGAGGACACAAGTCAGCCGTTTCCTGAAGTTCACGTCAGGTAAGTGTTTGTAATTAAATGTTAATTTTAGAATATATTAATTGGCAAAGACGCAAATACTCGACGTTTTTGTAATTATATTTTTGAAAAGATATATTAGAAGTGTGTTATGTTATGTGACCGAAGTAAAGTGGAGCTATTTTAGTTAAGATAAAAAGCCTGGATATAGGGTTGGTTTACCGGACAGAGTTTAGAACTCGGTCTTTATTATAATTGGGACATTTTTACAAACAAACCTTATATAATACAATACTGACGTGCATTTTGAGACAAAACAATAGCACTCATATGTTAAGAGATGTCAGTAAGTTAAGTTATTTTAGTCAGTGAAAAGCCCTGTCCGAGAAAACCGCCCAATAGTGTTTAATGTGTGATGTCTGAGGGAAATTTGGCCTAACGTTATTTAGGGAATAAAGTCTTTCACCGTATTAAACATGTTATTTATGTATGTGTGTGTGTGTGTTTATATTCCTCTGTTTATCAAACCAGAGCAGAGATGATGTGAGAGGCAGACCCGAGACATAGCGAGACAGTCTCCGCTTGGACTGGCTGAGGAAAGTCTCCTAAATGGCCCTGGAGATGTTCTGACTGACTTTGGAGGCTTTTTGGACTGTTTTATGCCCTCTATTTTAAGAAGACTTAATTCTGTATGTTCAGTCTGTATGATAAGTGAATAAGTGAATAAAAAGCTTTTGTTTTTATGTGACTGAAGTTAATTATTTTGTTTACAACACCAGCATAAATTATTTGATAAATAATTTAAAAATGTTATTAAAAAAATCCCAAATAATAAATATTAATTGAAGTAACACATAAAACATTGAGTGAATACTTAAATTTTAATTGACAGAGTCTTTGCTGTAAGTTTTTAAAGATTCAACTGATTAAAACATTTTAGTTGAATGAACTATAAAGCTAATTGAGCCAACATACTTTTTTATATTTGAGTCAAATTTGGGCCAACTAAAAAACATCAATCCAGGTAACACTTTGGTGACAGAAATTGAGTGAACGTAAAATTTCTGTGGAACTAGTTACTAAAAAATAATTCATTGAGCCAACAATTTATTTTTTACAGTGTACAATTGAATGAATGGGGCTAAGCTAAATGCTATCGAAGCGTCACAGCGCGCTCCAGCGCTTATGTGCACGCACACAGATGATAGAGGGATGTATTAACAGTTCTTAGTTAAGGTAATAACATTTTGATATTGAAAATGAGTAGACTATTCCTTTAATCTGCACTATCCAACCATGGCACTGTCATTTAGTGCAGAGAGAAAGAGAAAATAATTGACAGTACAATTAAAGGGGGGGTTCAATGGTATTTCAAGCATTCTGACTTATTAACACAGTTATAGAGTTGTTTCCTCATGCTAAACGTAGGCAAAGTGTCAAAAATGCAGTTGGGCGTGTTTCAGAGTATTTCTGTGCCGAATGCACTTCGCCAGGGTTCGTACAAGTTTCGGCTAATTTTTTTCGATTACGGTTCTAACTGACGTTTCAGGGGTTTTCGATACGTATCACTTCTTTATATGGGCTTCCGCCGGAAAACTTCCCCTGGAAAACCCCGCCCAGCCGTCAGTCAGCGAGAGACGCTAGAGCTTGCTAACAGCTTATCACGCCACTCAGCTTCGTTTAACTTCAAAAGTCAACAATGGCACACCAAGAAGTGTGTTTTTGGATGTAAGGAGAAGACATCCAGCCTTATGGAAACAATGGAGATAGTTTATTATCCGGATTAGCAGCGGAGTTTTGCGTGTGTGTTTGATGCGGTGGATTTTCAGAACCGGGTCATGACGAGTTACACGTGGTAAGTAAGACTTCTGTCTTATGTTGGAAATAGGCGCGTGTATATTATATAAATGACACGAAAATGTAGTGAATCATAAGTTAAAACAGTGTTGTATAGTGTTGCATGACTCGTACTCGCTCCTCCCGTGTTATAACTCCTCCTTCTTCATTTTTTCGTACGTTATCGGAAAGATTCGGTAAAGCTAATCTTTCTTTTATAAATCTGATTAAACTAAAGACTCTTCAGAGATATAAAGAATGTCATACTACTCTATAGGTACTCCAGATTAATATCAGAAATGCAGAAACAGCGTGTGTTACGTGAGCTTTAAGTTTCAATTTCAACAATCCACTGTTATGGTGATCAGTGTTTGCATTTCATCAGCTCATTTGCATTTTATAAGACACATCCAAAAATGGCATTTTAGCTTACACCTACAAAGTGGCAATTTTAACATGTTATAATAAATTATCTAAGGTATTTTGAGCTAGAACTTCACATGCGTACTCTAAGGACACCAAAGATTTATTTTACATCTTAAAAAAGTCTTGTTATTTTATTTTTTTGAGCCTCACAACATCCATATTATATACTATTTAAACATATCTATTTTATCAAATTTATCTTAGTCTGATTGGTGTTTATGATTGACAAAGTACTTGCTAATAAAAATGTGTATTTTAATAGCAGTCGTATCTTAAGGAATAAGTTGTTTTTAGAAGTTAGCAGCATTCAGTAAGCTATGTCAAGAGCAGGTTTCCAAATTTCATCCCCTATTTTCTTATCTCTACTAAAAGACTCCTTTTAAGGCAACGTTTAGTAGCTTGAATGCCCAGATGAAACATATCTTAACATCTTATGTAGAACAGAGATATTATACTGTGTTTACGTTTGTGCGTGTTAGGATGATGCTTTCTTGTGATTAGTCATTGTTTGACAGCTTGTTGTGCAAAAGGACACAACTATAGTCTTTAAGCATCCTCTCAAAGCAGGAAAATCCCTCCATGGGTGAAGAATTAGTTTGGGAATTCCTTCCGCCTTGTGAGTCTGGTTTGCCTCCTCCATACAGAGCTCTCACCACAAAGCGAATGACGTTGATAAAGCAGAGACAGGGATGGCTCAGGTGGGGTTACTTAATTATTAAAAAAGTATCAACGGTATCTGCTTTGCTTTCAAAAGCAGCATCCATCCTAACTCATATGGATCTTCTTTTGTGATAGTTTTGGAAGGTTTTTAATAGGCAGCAGCATTTCCATGGGTCATACTGTAGCACCTATCAAAAAAGTGGGGGACTCAACTCGTAACTAATTTTAATATTGTTTGGTATGTTTTTAAACTTAGTGTTTCTTCAAAAAGCAAATACACATGACATTCGGTCACACAAGCCATTTAGTCTTATTTAGATTTATTTTCTTTCACTTCCTCCACCACATTGGATTCATTTATAGAGCAGCTGCAATGCATTAAGTTTTATTGTTTTGTTGTTGGTGATGTCGATTTTTAATTTGATACGGAAATTGTAGCCGTTTCTCAATATGCGTTCTTGTCTGTACTTGCGTTCTTGTGGACATGTGAAACGTCATCAGTCACGGCCCAAGTACTGTTCCAATTCAAAGTTCGCATCAAGCCCAAGTTCACATAAAATCCCAGGATGTGTTCTTGATCCACCCTTTTTATCGAGGATGCATCAGAGGAGAATTGTGTGGACTTATGACAGCGAAGTTTCCCAGAATGCATTTCGCGTCAGGAGTTCGTTCTTCCGAGTCTGAACTTGCAAGTTCGAACTACGAAGGACACAAGTCTGAGTTTGGCGTACTTGGTATTGAGAAACGGCTTGTGTCTTTTTGGAACATTTTGGAATAGTCTTAGAGCGCTTAAAGGGACACACCACTTTTTAAAAAATATTCTCATTTTCCTGCTCCCCTTGAGTTAAATATTTGATTTTATCGTTTTGGAATCTATTCAGCCGATCTTTGGGTCTGGTGGTGCCACTTTTAGCATAGCTTAGCACATTCCATTGAATCTGATTAGACCATTAGCATTGTGCTAAAAAATAAGAGTTTCAATATTGTTCCTATTTAAAACTTGACTCTTCTGTAGTTACATCTTGTACTAAGACTGACTGAAAATGAAAAGTTGTGATTTTCTAGGCAGATATGGCTAGTCATGTTTTTGCTGCCGTAACATGGCTACAGGAGGCACAATGATATTACGATGGCAGAGGACAATTTCGGGCACTACGCAATATCAGTGCGCCTACTGCAGCCATGTTACGGCAGCAAAGTCCTTGATTATTACGCTAGAATGAGAGTATAGATCCTAACCATATCAAAAAATCGCAACTTTTAATTTTCCGTCGATCTTAGTACACGATGTCACTACAGAAGAGTCAAGTTTTAAATAGAAAAAATATCCAAATTCTTTGGTTATTTTTGAGTGCGATGCTAATGGTCTAATCAGATTCAATTGATTGTGCTAAGCTATGCTAAAAGTGGTACCGCCAGGCCCGGAGATCAGCTGAATGGATTCCAGAGCGGTAAGAGTCAGGTGTTTAATTCTAGGGAAGCTGGAAAATTAGCATATTTTCAAAAAAAGGGGGAGTGTCCCTTTAATGCAAGATGCCCTAAAATGCTGCCTATTTTTACTCACACCTAAATTGCCTATGTAGGCAGCTTAAAAAGTTTTAGAAGAAAGCCAAAATCACATAAACATATAAATCCATTCCAGTAATGCAACTTCAGTAGTATAAAGGGCCTAGTTGGGGCTAAGTGTACAGACACATTGGCCTGTAGACGTAGGATAAACAGGACCCAGTGACCCTGAAAGGTCGTGTGACAACTAAAAATCTGAAATGTTCTGGGGTTGGGAGTCATATTTTTAAAATTAAGCTCCCCTGATTCCTCTCAGAATGTGCTCTTCATAAATTGTGCTTGAGCGTGTGATGGAATGTGTTGCAGATTTTATGTTAATAAGCAAGAATGTCTTGGGAGACGTAGTACTCTTCCCCTTTATCGGTTCCTTGTGGAGCAGCTGTTGACAGCTTTGCTTTTATGTCGCATTTTATAGCTTTGGAGGGCGTTCTAATGGAGTCATGACATGATCCATTGTGATTTATACAGTATGCTCTCATTTTGGCAAAGCTGGTGGATGTGACCCATAATAGGCACTCAGTGTTAAGAGCTCAAACAACCAACTCATTTGTTGCTGGTACAAATTGCTCTGGATCCACACAGTTGTTCAAATTGCTCTGACTTTTTTCAGTTGTTTAAAAACAGCAGTGGTACAGTTGTTGAACATTAGAGCCTAAGGTACATTAAAGGTACTGTAAAGTGTCTAATTTCTACACCCCTATTGGTCCCAGACTGTGCACATTCTCTGTTGACATCAGACAGCCAACAATGTCAGAACTTTGCGTAAAGGGATTAACTGGGATGATTGACTTAAAAAGAAGAGGGGCAAATGTGGCTGGATGGAGGTTGTGTACTTTTAGGGGGTCTTTAAATGGCTGAGGAACTATAAATGAGATTAAGGACCTCCTAAAAGGATTAAGGACCCAATGCGCTGGGTTGTTATTTAACCCATGCCGGGTTGTTTCACCCTACAGTATTGTTGGGTCAAATATACATTTTCTGGGTTAAATTTCAACCCATTCTTTGTGGAAAATTTCACGTACATACAACAGCACTGTCAAGACGATCCACGTTTACACAGATTCGTGAAGGCTATTAAATCTGCTATTTTAAGTATGCCAGATCAGTAGGTGGGGGTTGCCTTGTGAAGAAACAATACAAGCCTGCACACATACACATTCGTCTACAGATTGATAAATATAAACAATCAAGACGGCGAAAGCATCGAGTAGTTGTGGTTGGTTTATTATGACAAGTGACCCTGGACTATAAAGCGACAAAATTTTGAGAACTTTATCGAATACGCTTTAATAAACTTTTCTGAAGCAGCACAAAAACATTCCTGCAGGCCAGCATTGTTGTTTTGATTATACTCGCGTATGCAAATTAACACATTAACGTATCATGGTGCATAGCCACCAGCCACGTTAGAGGCAAAATTGTGCTATTCGCGCATAGTTGGACATTTGAACATTTGAGTTTACCCGCTTCATTTGTGTGTAAAAGCCGCGTGTGAAATTTTAGTCATTCAAGACATTCAGACTCCGCTCACTTCCTGTAATCACGTCACTACTACAGCAAGGTTCTGATTGGTTAACGCGGCGCGGAAATTTGCAGAAGTTCCGATTTTTCAACTTGCGCGTTTCCCGTGGCAATGCTCAATTTGCGCGGAACGCGCCGCAGGATGCCTAAACGCATCTTTGCATTGACTTAAAATGTAAATCACTCGCACTTGCCGCCTCTACCGCATCTGGTGTGAACCCTGCATCAGAATTACCCCATGATATACTAACCCTCAAGCAATCCGAGATAGATATGTCTATCATTTTGCAGACAAACACATTTAGAGTTATTTTAGTGAATTAATTAATTTTTTCTGATGAACACAAAAGAAGATATTTTGAGAAATGATAGCAAACACACAGCATATAGTGTCCATTGACTTCCATAGTAGATTTTTTTTTTTTTGGAAGTATTGTGATAAATATATTTTGATAAATGATAGAAAGCACACAGTTGACGGTACTCATTAAATTCCAGCATATTTTTTATTCCCACTATGGAAGTCAATGGACACTATATGCTGTGTGTTTACCATCATTTCTCAAAATATCTTCTTTTGTGTTCATCAGAAAAAAGAAATTCATACAGGTTTAGAACAACATGAGGATGAGTAAATGATGACAGAATTTTCACTTTTGGGTGAACTATACCTTTAATGTGAGAAAACAGGGATCAGGGAACAACTTTGAAGCCCAAAAAAGTGCGTACCCATGGTCCAAGATGGCGTCATTAACAGAAGCTAGTTATTATAGTTTATAAAGTTTGAAATATGGAAATTTTTCTTGCATTAATCACATGAAGAAGACCTTTTTTAACCCATTGGAGCCATGTGGATTACCTCTGTGAAGGATGGATGCAATAATATTTACACTTCAGTCTTTTATCTTCAAAGAATTGTATAAGCAGGTGAGCATATTATGTAAATTGGTTCCTGATTTAGTTTGAATCCTTTAGAAAACTCCCAAACACTTTAAATCATTTGGAGCTTTAGGACACGGAGGTGAAAACATGCGCTGGATTAAGTACAGTATCACTTTAAACAAAACCCGCAAATGAACTCTGTTGCTTGCTACAAGCAAAGTCCACACACTGTATTTAATGTGTACTATAAGAATGAGCACTGGATTGCTGAAACTCATTTTCTTACTCATATAACCATGCCTGGGAGTTATAACCTCATACGTTTACAAATTTCATTGCAAACTCTTGGCTGTTCTTATCATCTTATACTGAATTTATCTGATATATCAGGACCCTTTAAGCAAGTGTTGGCATCTATGAACATATTTATGTTTCATGTGTGTACAATATGTGACCCTGCATGTGAAAACCAAACAAAAGTCATTTTTTGTGATTGACTTAATATAATCTTACATAATGTAGAAAACATTCTGTGAAAATATAATCTTGATGTCTTTTATATTGACTGAGTAAGGTTATATCAAAGAATGGAATTAAAATGAAAATCAAAATATCGCTTCTAATGTCACAATTAGATTATTAGACCATTTGTCCATATTAACAGTGAGTTAATATGGGGTCATGCCGTGCTGCACATGACTCTGACATACTTAAGAACCTCTAAATAAAGACCCTGCATGAAAGAAAACAAATGCCACTGCGGTCTCAACCCTTGATCTAACATTACTCGCGGAAAACATACTGTGGGAAACAAAATAAAGTGAAGAAAGGTGGACAGATATATGCAAGTTTTTCTCAACCATGGCTATAACCATAACAGTGTGTTTTTAATTAGACTAAGCCCTGGGGTAAATTAGTGAACTTAATGCTTACTATTACAGGACATCTGGTGTGTGTTAAAAAGGTTTATGTTGTTGCTATGAAGACCTGCTGTATGATATAGGCAATTGAGGTTGTATTTACGAAAAACAGACAGCAGTCACATACGGCAAATTTGATGGTGCCTCACCCACAAACAATGATATCATGCATGAACGCCTTTAAAAACCTGGCAGTGAAATAGAGACACTTTTGGAAGCAGTGTTTTTGGCTCTTATTATGTTTCGGAGTTTCAAATGAACTAATTAAACTAGCGGTTACAATTACTGGTTCCAAGCAGTACTCTTTAAAAAGGTCCTAATATGTATCATTTATGTACAGATGTATACATTTGGTACAAATTTGAAGAGTTGATGAACGCCTTTTTTTAATGAGTTACCACCAAAATCAATATTGTATCTAGTCAGTATTAACTCTTTCCCCGCCAGCGTTTTTAAAAAAAGTTGCCAGCCAGCGCCAGCATTTTTCATGATTTTCACAAAAGTTTAATGCCTTCCAGAAAATGGTCTTCTTTTAATATATAAACAAACAATATATCAGATGAAAGAACAGACCCTCTGCTTTCAAACAAAAAAAAAAAAACATTTCATCCTACCTTTATTAGTTCTCTTGTAATCACCTCTCAAACATGGGTAGGTTTCTTCAAAAACACCCAATTTTGAGAAAAAAGCTGAGATAATAAAATTTTTGTGAAGGACTTTTGATAGAGATCAGATGCAAAGCGATCTTTAAAACATACACGGAGTTCTTTCTCTTTCACGTGAGGCGCTACTTCCGGGTTGTACACCTGGTGGATAATAGCGGTATTGCGTAAAGACGGAAAATCTCGTCATTGGCGGGGACGCGTTTTCTCTTAATTGACGAGATATCTCGTCAATGGCGGTGAAAGAGTTAAAAAGTAAATTCTTAATTTTACGCAAAATCCGATATCTGGCATGTTATTCTGTTATCTTTTCTCCCAAAATGCAATAAACCCCAGTCATCCTTCTCTGCATAATGCAATAAATCCGCTCAACAAATCACATCACACCATTCCACACATTGTAAACAACAATGGCGGCGCTTACAGAATCCTAGTTTTCCTTCATGATCAACAAACAAACAAAAACAAAGTAGCTAATACTTTTGATGGCATTGATAAACCTGTGGTGGTTGTCTGTGGTGGGGAAGAAACGTAAGCCATCAAAATCTAATAATTTACGTGAGAGGCACTCAGGCGATGAAAAATGCCGGCTGTTGCTTGTTCTCACACGACAACATTAAGCTTCTGTCATGCTAACACACTGACCCCAGGGGATCTTATGAAAAATGTTTCATTATTTTACTCGAAGTCAACGAAAATTAAGAAGGACCGAAATCCTGGCCAGGACGCGTCCTGGAAGAATGGCACGTATGGTCACCCTAGTAAAATGGATAATTTCTGAAAATGGCTTACTGTTGCTAAACAGTCAAAGTTGTATTGCTGTGTGGTTTAGCTCAACGTTTCTTATGTGGACAATCGATACAACGTGCCGTGTTGCACTGCGCCTCTGTACGTGTTTAAAAATAGAGATTTGAAAATAAAGATGGTAAGATTAATGCATGAGTGCAATATAAACCATGCACACAATGGGGCATTTTGTCATTGTTGTCCAATGGAGTGACTTCCAGTCTCCCATGGGGGTTTTCAAGCGGGTGTATCGACCCTCTGATGATGGAATGTACAATCTATCCTCACACGCTGTCTATATGGCATGTGAATGTTTAAACAATGAAACGACTACGTGCATGTTTAATCTTAGCAACCATGAGACAATGCATTGCTGAGTATACCGGTATAATACAGGGACTGGATTACAGTACAGATGTGAACAGATGTCGGTTAGCCACGGTGAAGGGATTATTCCACATTTAAACTGTGTGGAATTAACAGATTTCCTTTAATTCTCTTTGATACAGGAAGCTTTTCCTTAGTGGCTGTGGTAGTAGATCCAGATTAGGATCTTTTGTCAAGTGCTTAGACAAAGGCTTTATTAAATCTGCTTCCACCATGAATCACACAGTTGACCAGGAAAGCCATGCTTCCTGTTAATATAGGATGTTATACATACTTGTATTGAATAAAGAGGAAAGATTGGTAGAAAGCATCCTTTGGACAGCACATGCTACAACAGACATGCTTCATGTTCAATTCACCCACAAGACAACTTCACTTATCCTGCATCTACAGCCAATATTCAAAACTGTAAGCTGTTATTATCCACATGAAAATACATAGGTTTTGTTGACATGATGTAGATGAGTGCACGCCATATTTTCTCACACTTTAAACTCAAGCTGTTACTTTTATTGCCTTTACAGCCTCAGTTTACAGAATGTTGAATTTCGCCTCGCTAATAAAATCATTAGGAGAGCCTTGTTTTATGCGGTAACACTATCTTAACTGCTTCCATATGGCAACTGTAATCTGTGGTCTCTCAGCAGGAATCTCATGTTGTACGGCTGATTTTACCGGCCTGTATACTCTGTGTTAAAGATAAAGAATGGACATTGTCAAAACATTGTGTAAACACATTTAATATGACAAACTGCTAGTGCTAGCTAGTTATAGTTTTCAGGTACCCTTATAAAAATTAATTGTATACTATAGTTGTAGTAATAGAGATCGAGCACAAATTATATAGAGAGAGGGCAAATTCAAAATATGTGTTCGGAGTGTCATGTGTATTGCTTATGTTTTCAATATATGTGTTGCGTGATGTGAACCATGTGCATCACATGTTTTGTCAAAATAAGTGCCTGCTGCACATGCGTTGAAACCGTTTATGAAAAAAGAGATGCTCACGTTCACAAAATACACGCAAGACACTCCCTTAACAGTAAACTCTGATTACGTATGAGACTATACATGTATCTTGCAAACATGAGCATCTCTTTTATCATAAACCTTAGACGCATCTGCAGCAGACATTTATTTTGACAAAACACGTGATGCACATAGGATCACTCGACGCTAGGGTGGCCATTCGTGCCAGTTCCGCCGTACACGTCCCGAACATGTTTTCGGGTTCGTTCTCCGGAAGTCGCGTTGGTTGACCGCATACGGTTTCATATTTCGGGTTTAATTTCAGAAAAGCAACCGTTACATTTCAAGGTAAGAATGAAACTACAATGATTGTATGTCTTAAAAGAAATAAATCTTAATTTTCTAATGTATTTTAACTGAAATGTGAGAACCTCGATGATGTATGCGGTCGAGCAACGCGACTTCCGGAGAACGAACCCCAAAACATGTTCGGGACGTGTCCGGCGGAACTGGCACGAATGGCCACCCTACTCGACGTGCAGAACACATATTTTGAAATTACAAACCACACACATGATGGGCTACATACATGTTGTGACGAACTTCACATCGTGCGCCCTCGTATAAAGAAGTCAGCGGCCGCCACTGGTTAAAATCAATCAATCAGACATCAACCACTTGGCAAAATCATAAGAGCCTTGTAGAACCAAGAAGCAAGCTCTCATGATCAAAATCACAGCTACACGCTACAAGTTGGATTTTCCAGTAGGGAACACTCTTAAAAATAAAGGTGCTTGAAAGGTTCTTCACAGCGATGCCATAGAATATTTGATTCCTCAAAGAACCATTTAGAAAAAAGTTCTTTAAAGAACCAGCTTTTTATCATTTAAAGATAAAAACAACATTTTGTAAAACAGAATAGTTCTTTAAAGGTTCTTCGAGGAACCCTTCAGCCAAAAATGGTTCCTTTATGGCATCATGATGCACCTTCATTTTTAAAAGTGAAAGTGAGGTTGTTGAACACATAAAGAGTGAACTTGTGGAGTTCTCAGGGCATTTCTATCTATAAAGGAAGGAAGCCATCCTACTTTTTACAGATATGAGAAGCAGGAGAGACTGAATGTTGCCTTTGGAAGCTGACACCAACAGGAAAGCTTTTGCTTTAGTTTTTCAGAAAACAAAAACAACATCAATGTTTAGATTTTTTTTAGATAAACATCCCACAAGATAAGCCAAAGAGTAAATGGACAATCTTTCAAGGCTTGAAAGAAAGTGCATTCACATGTCGAAACTACAGGAAACAATTCTGTGAGTTTAAGAGGCTGTTAACACCTGGTATTTAAATGCGTTTTGGTCAATCAGTTCACCTGTGGATGACTGTAAATACAGGTGTAAACGGGGTGTGAAACATTTTGAACTCATTCACTTTTGACCAAATAAGCTTTTGAAAACACATTTGCCATTCTTAAGGCCTTCACTGATAAAACTAAAGTGGCTTTTTTTAGTTTTGTTTTATTTTATGAGCATGTGAAAGTTGTGCGAGCTTATTTCATCAATTGCTCTGAAATATCTGAGAAAGCTCTTACAAATACATGTACAAAACTTTGTACAGCATGTTTAACACCAAACACAAACAGCGGTACTGTCATAATATTAGCGCATGTCAATTTAAACCTATAGACCATCACCTTCTTAGAGTAATCAGAACAGAAACAGTCAAAAGTGGACAAAAGAGACAGAATAAAACTAGTGATCGACCGATACAGATTTTTTTATAACCCATACCAAAAATTTGGTTGCTTATGTGCCCGATAACCGATATGGTGAACCGATTTTTATTTACTATTATACTTCGGTTTTGACACAATTTCTACAACACTTTTGAACTAAACAAACCCTACTACTATAATATAATTCACTGGTTAACATTAATTCACTGAATAATATCACTGGAATAATACATTGTTAGAAAAGAAACAAGAGCACTGTCATATAAAATTAGGAAAATAATGCTTTCAAAAAATTCTTCTGTTTGCCCTTGTCTGGCCACCACGTGAGGTCAATGCATGGTCATGTGACATGCAAATGATTTTTAATGTTGTTGTCACACATGTGTTTATAAAACAAATATTGAATGTTTACAAAAGTCTCTGACAAGTTGTTTCAACCCACTTTTGTGGTGCTTTTCATGATTTTGGAGCATACAGCACCAGGGTCTATGCATTTACTATATAGTAAAGCAGGAAATTCTTTAAATGTTAAGAAAGTTTTACTTAAAGAGACATTAAGCTCATTTACATGCACACCAATAATGCGATTACAATGGGATTTTGTCAATACTGCGATTATACCTTACCTCATGTAAACGCAATAATTCGATAAAAATAATGCGATTAAGCTCATAATCGCAGTAAGTATAATCGCATTAAAAGAGGTGGCGTACGCCGTTTATAATCGCAGTATGCTTCCATTTAAACGCTTTAATAGCATTTATACCGTACTAACTGTAGTGCTCGTGTGTTTTAGTCACGCACCTTAACCAAAAATTCTTTTTAAACTTGACATTAGGAAGTTTTACATGAACTCTGCCAACACGACTCGCTGTCAGCAGTCTGCCTTCATTCAGAAACAGCTCAAATAACACGACAGCAGTGTATAAAACCTTTAAGGGACATTATAACGATAATTACAATGATAAATATATTAGTGACCACATCATAATGATAACTTCATGCTTATTCGCTCAACGAGCGTGGCATTACCTAATATTGGATATTTCTTGTGATAAAAACTTTTTTTGCAATTGTTTACATGTCACTGAATATGTAAATAAGCTGTTCTTGTTGCATTTACACAGCGGGAAACCAGCAGATGTCCTCAACTCGCTGCGTTTCGCGTAACTAAACAATGAATGTTGTAGTTTGTGTAATAATATCTTACCTTTTGGCGTAGTCAGTGTGGTAGATTAAGACCTTACTCGCATTATTGGTGTGCATGTAAACGAGCTGATTGTTGTCAATAAATGTTACTCTTGTTTCATCTGACTTTTCTCATATTTTCAATGAAGCTCAGACGGTAGGCTTAAGGTTAGTGTGAGATTCATGTGATTAATGTTCATACTTCTCCTCAGGCTCGAAGCAACGGATACAACAACAAATTCAGGAGTTATCTCAGGATAAACAGTTTATAAAGAACCACTTGTGTGCTCTGATTAAACCCTTATAGTGTTTCTGTGGTCAGGTGAGGAATCTTTTCATGTTCTGGATTTGGTGGACTCGAAGACTTGACATTTAGATGCGTCATGTCCAGGTTATTTCTTAGTGTAGCACAACTGAAGTGACGAGTTGCTGTAGTTGCTGATTTACACGAGCTGGTTAAGCTGTTGCATAATGCATATGACGTGAATTCCCTTGAATACACTAACTGTTAGTTTTACTAGACAGCTAATATAATTCTCTTCTTTCCACCGCTGGATACTGTCAATGACAAAGATCAACACGCTCTCTCTCTCTCTTCTCACATACATTACACATTACATCTGTCTTCCACACTGTTTAAGTTAAAGACTGTACTGGTTTCTCAGTGCTGAAATACACATGGAAGGAAGCCAAGCTGACAGAATCCACCCAAACTGTTTGTACCTCTGGGATTTTTTAGGGGCCTGATTACACAATCTTTTTTCTAGTTAACACTCCCTTCTCTTGCTATCTGCACTCATTAAGTTAAAATACTCAGTATGGCTTTTAAGTGGTCTCTAAATGCTTGCTCTTAAAACACCATTTTAATTGCATTTGTACTGCCTTATAACCTAACCATTTTAAAATCAAGAGATCTTATAATAAAATAATCTTGAGGGTTTTTTGGTTATCATACATGCAGGGATGGGCAACTTCGGTCCTGGGGTGCCGGTGTCCTGCAGAGTTTGGCTCCAACTTGCCTCAGCACACCTGCCTAAAAGTTTCTAGTATGCCTAGTAAGACCTTAATTGGCTGCTTCAGCTGTGTTTGATTATGGTTGGGGCTGAGCTCTGCAGGATACCGGCCCTCCAGGACTGAAGTTGCCCATCCCTGACCTATGGCATAGCCTACTCGATGGTTTGCATCAATGTTCATTTACACATGTTGAAGCATCAGCAGTGATGGAGGTAAATCGACTTTTGTTGCAGCTTAAGTTAAATATCACTTCTCAAATTTCCCCATCTTTTACTGTCGCAAGCAAAAACATGTATGAGGAAATGTGGCCCCTATTTTATTGGCCTGATGGGAGGGGTTCTAGCGGACCAATCACAGGGCTTGCGGTTCACGTAGAACGGACACGCTGTTACATTTTTGGAGAGGTGCACATCAGGCTAAGCAAGGCTACTCACAGTCTACGCATAGCCTACGTTGTACAGGACTATAAATCATGCTTTAAGCATACACTGTAAAAAAAAAAAATTCTCGTCCTCATTCCCAAAGACAATGGGAATAACAGACGCAGTTCGGGTTGCTGTGGAGGTCATCACGCCACTAACCTATTGGCCTTCCTTCAACGTGACGCACAGCCGATGTCAGACCAACGACCACCAGCTCCCCCCGTCTAATCTACTTTCTGTGTATATATACATATATATTATGTTTAAATCCCCATACCTATTATATAAAATATCCTCTATAGAATTAGCTATGTCTGGCTCTCTCCCAATGGTTTTTTCCTCACCTAGGACTTTACCCGCAGGGTTTTTCTCCTAGGGGGGGTTTCTCTGATATATGTTACATTATTACTATGCTCGCTAGGACGGTTAATCTTAACCGCTGTTTTCTGCTGCTTATATTTTTATTTTTCTGTGTTTTCTAATGCATCTATTAATGTAAAGCATCTTTGAAACAATTAAACAATTGTGAAAGCGCTATATAAATAAAATTGAATTGAAAATTAAAAGTTACGTAGTTGCCTTAAATTTTTTTAATTTATTTAACTTTATCAAAACTCAAAAAAGTTGTGTAAAAATTGTGTATTTTTTAAGTTGAATTAGCTAAAAAATTTAAGACAACCAGTTTTTTAAGTTAAACCAAAAAATCTTTTTTACAGCATTTTGATTAGTATTAGCATACTGTATAAACTGTCTGAACTATTAGGATTTTTGAATTGGCCCAAATCTATTTAGTTGTTTGTAGTGTGAATAGCACAAAATGCATGAAATATAGATACAGACATAGACATTTAATGTGCACTGTCAGAAAAAATGGTCAATAAATGGTCCCTAGTAGAGGTCTTCTCGGGTCTAAAGAAATTACCTGAATCACCTTATACCCGAGAAAATTTGACCCGAGTCCGACCCAAACCAGTGGCATTTGTTTTAAATCCAACTGGACCCGAATGTAAACGGCACTGACGTGTGTGCAGTCTGCAGTGACGCACACACGCAAGAGAGTTTGGGTCTTCAGGTCCGTTTGGCAAAAACACATTAATTTTAAATTACCCGAGACCTGATGCCGCTATTATTGTACCCGACCTGTTTCCGAAGCACACGTGAAACTTTTAAACCCGATCCGGTCTCGGGTCAGATCTCAGGTTTTCGGATCTAAGTGGACCCATGAAGACCTCTAGTCCCTAGCTGTCACACAAAAAAGTACACCTTTGCACCTAAAGACTTAATTTGAGTACTTCTGAGGTACATATTGGTACAAATGTACATATACAGTACATATCTGTACCTACATGCTCCCGTATAGCTCTGTATAGCTTAATGTTACAGCAGTGTTAGCAGCACAAAAGGTCATGGGTTCGAACCTAGGGAACACAGATGCTGTTTAATACTTTGTAATGCACCTTAAGTTGCTTTGGATAAGTGTCTGCCAAATGCATAAATGCATGTAAATATAAGGACATTATAGTTTTAAATGGGATTGCCCCAGTGAAAGCTTGGAACCATTTTTTTTGTGCCTCTAATGCTTTGTAATATGTACCCTATTCCTGGAAAATGCCTTGTTTAAGAAAAACAAAGGTGGACATGACAACTGGGGTACACACTGCAAAATAAGCTATGGAAAACTGTTCATTTCAATTGATTAAATGTTTTTGCATCCACATGTGCATGCAAAACAAATCTGCCTAATGTTTACCCATTTGCCTATGAAATCATTGCTTATTGACAACACGAATGCATGTTTATAAAACAATCCCTCAATGCCTGTAACAAATAACACTATTACACCAAAACGTAAAACATCTCAAACCAAAAGCCCAATAAAATACAGAATTTACATTTAAGAATCATGCTTTTCTTAAACACAAAGGGTGTCAAATATCCCACTTACTCAGCTGTAAACCAGCACAAATGCAACGGTGAGAACCACATCTGTGTTTTCTTGCCCGTGTCTTTTTTTGACGCTGTCACGGGTTGATTGCTTTGAGAGCACTGCAGACAAAAAAACAAGCAAAAAGACCAGATCACACCAAACATCTTTAGATATCACACTCTCTCTCTCTCTCTCTCTTTAAAAGCAAATACATTTTAGCACTATAACACCATTACTTGTTAAGAGTTTTATCACGGCTCTGGTCTGCATGCGCTTTTTCTCCTCATGTCATGTTTGGGTTTGCCGGGACGCAAGACTGACCTGGGAAGGAAAAACAAAATACACATTTCAAAGCAGCTCCCGTGCAGTTCTGATTCTGTTGCAGATTAGCATGCCGGGGTCTGAATTGGGCCATAGCCATCGTAGGATCTCTATGATGCGCTAAAAAAACACACTCGATCGATAAAGCAATACATACACATGCGTGGAGATCACGCTACTCATGTGTGACGTTGTTCTGGGGATGGGATCTGACTTTAGTCATGCGATGGAGAAACAGGAATGTCTGATCCTGAACAGATCTGACTTTTGCCTTGAGAGATCTGATGGTTGTGTCTAAGAGAAGGAGATGGAATTAGGGGAGTGGGAAAAGTCTTTATAATCCTCTTTAAGATCTGAGAGCTTTAATGCTAATTCAACAATACGTATAAAATAAGCCACTAATACAGTCCTACCCTTATTCCGATGTGATACTACCGCACTTTATGAAAAAAAAAAAACACAAGGAAATTCTCATGGGATCATGTTGGATTTCTGCCTGTAATGCTTTGAAATATGTCCCCTCAGTAATATTTACCCTTATCTAATATAAACTGATAGAGTGCATGGGCATTTAACTTTAGAAAGGCAGACAAGCTTGTTTGTGAGATACTTCAAGAATGTCTCCCATTGGCACTGAGATTGCATGTTATAGCCAGATCTCGGTCTGTCCAGATACAGCGATTATACCCCAGCTTTTGTAGAAATTGCCAGAACGGGGTCACGCCAGAAGTGATATTTGAGCCCGAAAGCAGTGATTCTCATGGTCCTCAGCACCCACACACTGATTCAGTTAGAACATTAGGAGGACCACAGCAGCTGGTGCAAATGTTCGCCAGACCTGCTTCTCCAGATGTGCTTTGGCTGCAGACATTTGGCCTGTTGCCGCACACGTAAGGGAGAAAATGACTGGACATGAAGCGATAGAGGGATTCATGGATGGAGGGATACAGAAACGTAAATCTGTTCCCAGGGTCCGGTATCATGCATGCTTAGACCAGCTGTCCATGGGTGGGAGTTTAGACAGTCTGTTATATTCTTTGCCTGGTGTTGTCCTTGTCTTAATAAAAGGCCCTTGAGATCTTGCAGTACAGATAGTTCCTAGTGATAGAGATAGTTCCTAGTATTCTCCATTTACACCAGTCGCAGTAGAGGCAGCAAGTGCAGGTGATTTACATGTTAAGTCAATGCAAAGACGCGATTAGGCATCTTGCAGCGCGGTACACGCTGAAGGCGTGGCGCAGATGGCACGTTCCGCACGAATTGAGCGTTGCCACGGGAAAAAATCTGGGCGTTAACCAATTAGGACCTTGCTGTAGTAGTGACATGATTACAGGAAGCAAGGGGAGTGGCGGAGTCTCGGCGGAGTCGCAGACGCCCCTCCCGTGATACAAATTTCCGCGTGAATGTCTCGGATGACTAGCGCGGTTTTGAAGCGAGTGAACTGAAATGATAAAGCATCCAACTACGTGCGAATAGCGCGTTTTTGTCGCCTCTACCGCGGCTGGTGGGAATGCACAATAACAATCACCACGCCTGCATCCCCAGCTCCACCTGTCTAGATCTGTTTACGGGAAATCGTGCTTTATAGCAACATCACTTGTATGTTCACTACGGCAGGTGTGTATTAGCAATGTTGGGAAAAGTTACAGTACTTTTAACTCATTCACCGCCATTGACACAAGTTATCTCGTCATTTATGAGTTCATATTTAACTAATAAGTATGCCTTTCTGGACGAATTTCAAAGTGAAAGTGTAATACCGCTTTTATCCACCAGATGGCGCCAAAACAAATTTATCAAAAACGGAAGTTAAAAAAATATAACGTTTTATTTTAACTCTCTTTATGTTTGATAGTCATTCTGAGTCTGATCTCTAACATAAATTTCTTTACAAAAATGCAATTTTTTAATCTTTTTGCTCAAAATGTTGTATTTTTGAAGAAAAATATCCATATTTCAGTAGTTAAATTAAGTAGAAAAAGTAAATATATAATGAAACTTTTTTTCCCCATTTTGTTTGTTTGTTTGTTTGTTTGTTTGTTTATTGCTTGTTTGAAAGCAGAGGGTGTGTTCTTTAATTTGATATAATTTGTATATTTATATATTTATATTTATAGAAAATAATTTTTCCTGCAAGGAATTTTGTGAAACTTTTGTTAAAATCACAAAAATGCAGGTGGGCAACATTTCTCAAAAAGGCTGGCGGTGAATGAGTTAAAAGAAATGCATTACAATATTAAGAAAAAAGTACAACAAAAAAGTAACTAATTGCGTTACTTAGTTACTTTTCGTGGAAAGTAATGTTTACGTTACTTTTTAGTTACTTTTTCTTGGCTGAGGCTTGATCTCTTTCAGGTCTTGCAGGTGTTTTTTATAACCGAAAGTTCTGCATTCAGAAATTGCATATTTCATCACAAAAATGTTGAGCTCTGGCCTGCCATCATGTTTAGTTTAGTTTAATTCAGTAAATTTTTTTTATGAAATTAATTAAACTAAAAAGTAACTTGCGTTACTTTTTTTGAAAAGTAACTCAAATATTAATGTGTACATTTAAAAATTAACCCCAACACTGTGTATTAGCTGTAGCAAAATCTTCATACTTGCTCTAGAATAGCAGCGTAGGCCGATCTTATTCTGCCAAATACATTGACTCATGACCATAACTATGCTAACATTTATCTAGAGAGTTGACATTTAAAATTTAACCAATCCTTAAAGGTACATTGTGTAATTTTTAGAAGGATTTCTTGATAGAAATGCAATATTATATATACACCACAGGTCTCCTTACATGGAAGTCGGCGTCATGTTTCTACAGTAGCCCTAAACGGACAAACTGCTCTACTGAGCACATTTCGTCCCTACAGTACATTGTCCTGTCGCAGCTACCATATGCGTTTTGAAAATGAGGGGTGAGCTGTTGGTTGCAATTCGCAATCTCACCACTAGATGCCGCTAAAATTTACACTCACCACCTTTAACTCATTCCCTGCCAGCATTGTTTTAAAAAGTTGCCCGCCAGCATTTTATGTGGTTTTAACAAAAGTTTCACAAAATGCCTACCTGGAAAATTACTTTTATAAATATATAACCATACAAATATATCACATGAAAGAACAAACCCTCTACTTTCAAACTAACATATATTTATAATTTCTTAAATATGGGTAAGTTTCTTCAAAAATACCAAAATTTTAGCAAAAAGCTGAAATAATTGCATTTTTGTTAGAGATCAGATTCAGAACGATTATCAAAACATACACAGAGTTTAAAATTAATTTGCTGCAGTTTTTTTTTAATTGGTAACAGCACCATCTAGTGGATACGCTAGTGAATTACAGATGTAAAAACTCATCAGGAAAGCATCGTTGGCAGGGAGATGTTTTCTCTTAATTGAAGAGATAACTCGTCAATGGCGGGGAAAGTGTTGAAGGGCACATATTATGCAAAATCCACTTTGGACATAAATGAGTGTTGGCAGTGTGTGAACACAACAACCCTACTGTGAAAAAATCTCCTTCTTTTATAATGCCCATTAAACCAAAGCAGTCTTTTAAACATGCTGTTTTGATTTTCCTGATTTTCCTGCCACTGACTGCTTCATTTTACCCAAAAGCCTTTTTAAATGTGTTTGTTAGCATGATGTGTTTGTGTGTGTGTGAGAGAGAGTGAGAGAGAAAGAGATCAAAGCATATGTGATCGCATCTGCCATAACAGATCCATTGAGGAAATGTGGTTGTATCTTATAAATAGCGACTGAATAGAAGGATACAAAATAAGAAATCAAACAAAAGCTGTGCATATTATAGAAAGAATTAGGTTGTATACTAATGTGTCATTCTGTTTTAACACTATGGATCCCAGGTCAGGGTAGGCATCACACTTGATTGTATGCAAATGCAAAAAAACTTTTGCTGTTAATGTATGTACTGTACAGTACCTAATAGTTCAGCTGTCAAATCATTAGAAAATGTATTTACAATAAAACTCAGAAATTCTGGAAAATGTTCAAAAAATCTAAATAAGACTTGATCTAGGCCTTAAGATAGTAAAACCTATTACAAATGTACTATGTCCTCACAGCCTCATTTCCATTTGTGTCTTACCGTGACTAAGATCCATTTTGCGCACAGTTTTCACATTCACTGTTTGTGCAAATTAAAAAGCCTACCCAGCTGTGTTTATGGTAACAACTTGTTTATTTGTTTTAAAAAAATCCATTCTGTGTTCCATTCAGTGTCTTTTTCATCAATGGGATCTCCTCTGTGTGAACCTGCTGCTAATGACAATATCACGTGTTTACCGCCTCCTGGTGGTTCAGTGTGGAACTGTGGATATTCTGTATGCTAATTATGTTAGACTTTGTGTATAAATCTCATTTATTCTGTTTTGCAGGGAGGATGCACAGGTTCTAAATGTGGGGGTTCATGTGACTGCAGTGGTGTTAAGGGGTCAAAGGTGAGGGTGTTTTTCTTTTATTTATACAGATCTTTTTCACAACATGACACATTGTCTGAAAGCACTATTGTATATCGGTTATTATCTTAACTGTTTTACCTCTTACTTATTGTTTATTTTATCTGTCTGTCAACCTTTAAAAACTTTTCATCAACCTTCATCAAACATATTTATTAAAATGTAGGCCTAGGAAAAGGTTCTTAGGTTTTGATAGAGCCCTAGAATCATCATGGGAGGTACAAAAGTCCATCATAGCACCCCAAGGGTTAAATTGTGATAGGGGTCAGGATAAATCAGGAGGATCTCTGGATTTAGGGGAGGAAATTTCAGTTTTAGAGTTAGGATCAGGGTTAAGGTGAGAGTTTCTAGCCATAGTTGAGTTGGGGCTTCAAATGTTACAATAGGGGTCAATAGTAGGTAAGGTGGTCGATTTGAAGCAGGACTTAATGGTCTGGTGGGTCCATAGGTCACGTCATGGTTTTCTGGTTGTTATATATAAAGAGTTTAGTTGCAAAACGAAATAAATCCATTTTTTAACATTTTTGACAAAACATGTTTATTATTATGTTATCATGTTATTATTTTGTTTTATGGTGCTACTTAGCTGTATTTTTTAAGTTATGAAGGTTTAAATCAAAACAAACCAACTGCAGTTGCAAAAAACGAGATTTCTGAACAATTAAAAAACGGTGGTTATCTCGTTTTGCAACGAAACTCTTCATATATATTTAGAAAAATAAATATATGATCATATTACATATTATAACACAGCATGTGCTGTACTGTGCACACCCAACACAAGAACATTTAAGTTATCTGGAATGAGTTCATTATGTCAAGCCACTGATCTCGCATAAAAGGATCTGCAATGCCAGCTAGTGGCGTTATCATGTAACAGCATATTCTTTCATAAGGTCAGGTGATATGTTGCAAAATATGTAGATGACATAAACATTACATTTTAAAATGAAACTGAAAATGCTGCCTATGTTGAATTTAAGGTGGATGTCTTTCATTTTCTTTAAAGCAAACACAAACATTCTCACTTTAATTTGCATTTATAACTTTTTTTAATGTGCAGTAGGATATTCTACAAGAAAATGTAATTTCATTGGAGGAGCAAGATAATGCATTATGATAAGACAACAATTTTTTATTTTATTTTCTAAAAAAAAAGGCCCCATAAGATCATTACAATTAATTAAAACATTAAATATTGTTGAAATGAATTCCTTTTTTTGTTTTTCATCAATAGGGTGAGAGGGGACTCCCGGGTTTGCCTGGACTTGTGGGATTCCCTGGATTGCAAGGTCATGAGGGTCCTATAGGGCCGATGGGACCAAAGGTACAGTTGCCTCTTTCTGCCAAGGGCCGTTTCTCAAAACGGAAGACTGCATTCTCCGAGGTCTCCTATGCAGGCTGCATACGAAACCAAGCATGGTTTTTTTCAGTAAACTGATCATTACATTCGCAAGTCATAAGCATAGCATATTACAACAATTTACACTTAACTACGTATAGTAGTCAAGTTTATAATTGTTAATATTCTGAATTGTCTTGCTGACTTATGAAGCCTAGAAATGCGACATCTGAAGGATGCAGCCTTCTGTTAGAGAAATAGACATGATGTGTCAGACAAGTTAACAGCATCATGATTTTTGTGAAGCTATTTTTAATGTTTGTTTGTTTTTTGCCCAAAATGTTTTCACAATACACATGGTTTTAAACAGCTTTACAGAAAATCATAATGTTGTATTTGTAGTTCTTTAAATAACGCTTTTATTTTTTCATATAGGGAGATGGAGGAGAGCCAGGGGCTCCAGGACTGAAAGGAAACAGAGTTGGTGTCCTTTTCGTATTAATTAATATTAATTCATTCAGATATACATAGATTATATGTTTAATGACTTTTCTTTTAAAGGGCCCATCTGGTGTGGCTGGTTTCCCAGGTCGTCCAGGTATTCCAGTAAGTCGTAGTTTGTTTTATAGGAAAATTGATTAGATGGGTTTTATGGAGGTATAGGTAATACTAACCTTTTTGTATCTGCTCATGTTTTTGCTCTAGGGTATTCCAGGTCTAGAAGGACCACCAGGATCTTCAGGAATCCCAGGGTGCAATGGAACAAAGGTAAAAATATTTGTCAGGGTGATTCTTATCTAAGACCTGTGATTTTTTCCTCTCATTGATTAAAATTGTGTTCAAGTACTAATCCCCAGATTGATTGACTATATGATTTGTTTTGTGGTTTGCAGGGGGAGCGTGGTTTTGATGGACCTCCAGGTCTTCCTGGACGGGATGGATCACCAGTATGATGATAAATAGCTTTATGTCATCAGTAGTAGGCCTATTGTGCCACTAGATATAAATGTGTTTTGTTAAGTACTGTAATAATAAGATTTCTAACTTTTTATCTTTTTATCAGGGTAATCCAGGTTTGCAGGGAGAGAAGGTATGAAGCCCTTTTTAACTTGGTTGTGCATACCGTAATAAAACAATAGACAAGAGAGAACACGCAATAGAAGGCCATACAATGCATACATTTTTATTACGGGTAAGGGGTTTGCTTATAGAACTCCCTTAAATATGATAAAATCACTGTAATGCATGACCTCTTGGGAATTATTGCTTTTTATCACCAAAAATAGTGTTATAATTGACAAAAAGAGGAATGTATTATTTTTTTCTGCTCAATATAGTTATTTAGTCTAATCATAGGCTTTATAGATCTGGCAAGAAACTTAGCAACTTATCACAATTAACTTATTGCTTTATGTCTAAATAAAATAACATTTGTGTGCATTCACTGTCATAGGGAGACCCAGGTGGTATAATTGGTGGACCCATCCCACTGAAAGGAGACAGGGGATTCCAAGGACCACCGGGATCATCTGTAAGCATTTACCAATTTAATTTGGACACTTTTGTCCAAATTGACTTAAAGCGCATTACAACATATATAATTTTTCATCAGTATGTGTGTTCCCTGTGGTCGAAACCCACAATCTTTTGCATGCATAATGCAATGCTCTGCCAGTTGAACTACATGAATTACTGATTAGATTTTGTTTATTAAAGGTTGTAATATTGTATGTCACCTTAAAACATGACTTGAGTTCCTCTTTTTAGGGACCACCTGGTTCTCCCGGAACACCAGGTCGAACTGGCCCAACTGGACCTATGGGACCTCCTGTAAGTGTTTCTGTTAAAATAAATACTGTAATAGTCCAATCCAGAAAAAAATTATGTAACGTAAAGGTTGCTCTTTCATTTGAGGACTGCATTATCAGTCTAGTTTAATATAAGTGATCATTTTGTCTCGGATGTTATCTCCTAAAATTCTTTAGGAAAAATAAATAGGAGACAATTTACTGACATTCGGTATTTGATTTATGGAACATTAATATGAAAGAATACTAGAATCCATTGCTGAGAAGAAAATCTATAACATGGATATATTGGGTAAAATTGGCTAACTTCATTATTACCATGAAATATACTAAACAATACTTTCTCAGCATTTGTTAATCACAATGTTATTGTCTTGTGTCATGCATTTGATTTAGTAATAACTGTAAATAATTTATTTTTCTGCATTTATTAATACACTTTTCAATCAAGTTGTAGCTAAACTGTAAAAAGGAAAAATTGGACCGACTTAAAAAATTATGGTAATGCCTAAAAATGTGTTTTTTTAACTTTAATAAAAATGTTAGGTGTTACCAATTTAAGTAATTTTTAATTGTTTTTATCCACCTTAAATTTTTTCACTTAAAGTGAGAAAGTTCAAGTTTATAAAACTTAAATTGTTTAGATGTTTACTACTGTAAATAAAGTTTTGACTTTTTACAGTATTAACATTAGATAATGAAGTAACCAGAAAGAACTGTATTTACAATAAATTAACACAATTCAGTAAATGTGAAGAATTCACATGCAAAACCCTTTAAGTGCATCTGAGTCAGTAATTGAAATGCCTTATTTTCACGTATGCCACTTTAATAATTTCAAATTTCATTTTTCCTTGAAGGGAAGGGCTGGTTATCCTGGTCAAAAGGGAGAGCCGGTAATTGTTCCACTTAATGTGTACACATGTCTAAACCTTTTAAACTTAGACAAGGATTGTGTCTAATATTTGTGAACTGACCAAAGCTTTTTTCCGGTTCTTTTTGCAGGGTGACAAGCTGGCATTTCAAGGCGAGAAAGGAGACAAGGTGAGGTGACTTTCTTACACATCTTGCATCATAATTCATCATCAGAAAGCAATGTTTCTTAGGGTGTTTTTACACCTAGTTCGTTTGAGCCCTCCAAACGCTCTGAGAGCAGTTCAGGGTGTATGTGTGAACAAACCAAGTGATCTCAGACCCCCCCTAAAGGGACCCAAAAGTGAACCGAACTCAGACCACATCAGGAGGTGGTCTGAGTACGGTTCGCTTTTGGGTTCTTTTGTGGTTCGATTTCTTTTTGATATGTGAAATCAATGAGGTCCCGGTACGCTTTGCGTGTTGTTTGGACATTGTATTAAAATCAACTGCTGCACAGAAAGCTTGGATCTGAGTTCTTATAAAGTTGTGATGTGAACAAGAAAGGGTCTGAGATCACTTCAGTTCTGAAGAGGACCAAAAAAAGAACTGGGTCCTCTTTTGAGTCCACTTTATTGTGAACACCAAAAGGACTGAGGTCACATTCGGCTAGTTCTTTTTCTGGTTCACTTTAAGTGAACTGGGTTTGGTTCTTTTGAAATGAACTATATGTGAAAACACCCTTAGTTTATTGAACCGGGAGTGTTTATGACTAAATATATGTGACCCAGTCTGTGAAAAGTAATTTTTGTGTTTACTGTTCCCTTTCAGTCGGTCACTACGACGTCACGTCGTGACCGACGAACTGGGAACTCGCTTAGAGAGACCAATCTACTTCGAGTAACTACTAAAAGGCCAATGAACTTGGCATGCAGGTATTTGTATAATGCTGGCACCGCCCCGCCAGGTGCCTATATAAGCAGCAGGTGCAGAATACTACTGAGAAGCTACTTACTCTGCTCTTTTGGGAACGGTTGCTGAAGTTGGTTGCATGCTGAGGCAGCGTTCGTGGGGGGTTCTTGTTCTCACTGCGAGAGCATGACCCTCTTGGACCCTCTTCTCCGGGAACGACGCCCGCCCCTTTGCAGGCCCCCTCCCACTGAAGCCAACTCAAACGTCCTTCCTCCCTCTGGTCGGGTTGTGGCGCCAGAGTTCCACCCGAAGATGGTGGCCGTGCTCGCTCAAGCGGTGGTGGCAGTAGGACTGGAGTGGGTTAACCCCCCTCCTCCTGAACCCTCCCATCTGGATGATTGGTACTTCGGAGCTGCTCGGGCCTCTCAACCCACACGTCCTGTACCATTCTTCCCCGAGCTGCACGAAGAGCTGACTCAATCCTGGACGACACCGCTCTCAAACCACTCTCCCCTCACCGATGGAGCCGCTAAGGGTTACGTCGGGATCCGGGCATCCGCCCTGCATGCCATGGCACTGCTGCAGGTCCACCAAGTGAAGGCTTTGAGGGATCTGCATGAGGGAGGCCATGACTCTACTGCCTTCTCGGAGCATCGAGCTGCCACTGATCTGGCTCTCCGGGCGACCAAGGTTACAGCGCAAGCAGACGGTTGTGCGATGTGGTCCAAGAACGCCACCTCTGGCTGTGTCTGGCTGACATGAAGGACGCAGACAAGAACAAGTTCCTGGATGCTCCAGTCTCCCAGACCGGCCTCTTCGGCAAGTCCATGGAGTCTTTTGCCCAGCAGTTCTCCGCGGCTCAGAAGCAGGCTGAGGCGATCTCCAAGATCATTCCCCTGCGGAAGAGAGCTGCCTTTGGTCCATCAGCGCTGGCTCCTCAGCCTGCACCTCGCCGAAAGTGCCCTGCGGCGGCCGCCCCCGCTCCCCTTCCTCGGACAACATCTCGACAGCGCAGGGGACCCGGTCGTCGACAGCCCACCCCGGACGCTCAGCCTGTGGCAAACAGAAGTCCAAGCGGCCCTGAGACAGACGACCTGGAGTTGGTGGGGATCACTCTTTGGGAGATGGTGAAATCACCGCTCCCTCCCCCGGAGGAGGGCCGGGTGGAGAATCATTGGTTTCATTTTATTTCACACACAGCGGCAGTTACACCTGTTCCGCTCGGCTTCCCCACCGCAGGTACATCGGTAGTGCCGTTAATTCCACTCATGTGGTCTCTGGTTGCTTGGCAACAGCTCCCCAGCCCGTCGCGTTGGATATTACGCACGATCCGCCTTGGTTACAAAATTCAATTCAACCAGCATACTCCAAAATATTCGAGCACTCGTTTCACCACGGCGAAAGCGTCCGACGCACATGCACTGCATGCAAAAGTTGATGTCCTGCTGGCGAAGGACGCGACAGAGCCGGCCCCCCCAACCGAGATGATGTCAGGGTTTAAAAACCCTTACTTCATAGTCCCCAAAAAAGGTGGTGGGTTACGACTGATCTTGGATTTACGTGTACTGAATTGGACTCTCCAAAACAGGTCCTTCAGGATGATAACACTGAAGCACATATTTCAATCTATTCACGCCCAAGATTGGTTTGCAGCCATAGACCTGAAAGACGCGTACTTTCATGTGTCCATCCTCCCTCGCCGTTTCTCCACTTTGGGTTTGAGGGGAGGGCATAGCAGTACAAAGTTCTGCCATTCGGGCTGTCTCTCTCACAAAAGTAGTGGAGGCGGCGTTACAGCCCCTGAGAGACAGCAGTGTTCTGTAGCGCTCTCACAAGCAGCGCGCCCTGGCGGATGGCGACTCCACCCCCAGATAGTTCAGCTGATTTGGAAGTGTTTCAGCAGAGCGCAAATAGACCTGTTTGCCTCTCCAGACACAACCCATTGTCACCTGTTTAATTCACTAACCGAGGGCAACCTCGGCGTGGATGCACTGGCACACAGCTGGCCGCGGGGTCTGCGCAAATATGCATTTATGCATATGAATCTCCATGTTTGGTCCCTCGACGCGCAGAGGTTTTAAGGGATTTACTGCAGGCGGTATCTAACACTATTGTTGCAGCGAGAGCGCCGTCTACGAGACACGCTCACCCGCTCAAATAGAACCTGAGAATGCCCCCTCAGTGTCGTGCTTTTGTATCTTTAGTATTGGTTGGAACGGTAGGCTGTCACCTCCACCATTAACACTCTGGGGGTCGACGGCAGCGCGGGCGCCGCAAACTCTTTATTTTTCAATCACTCCGCAAAGAGACTTAGATAACTCTGCTGATTTTGGACATACAGATATGATTTATACATCATTTAAAACGTTAAAGTGTCTAGTTTTTTTCTGTCCACTCCCAATAAAAACAGAATATTGTGCTTTTCGCAAAATTAAGAAAATAAACACGATGCGTGTTTTGTTCTCTCTCCCTCAGTGAAGTCTTTTCAGAAACACGTCAGAAAAATTAACTGTAACTTAACGAATACTTGTCATAAAAAACAAAAAATACATGTCTACATAATGCTTTGAATGTCTAGATCATGTTTTGAAAAGTCTTGGGAAAACATGTTTAGTATGGTTTTTTTTGGACTTATATCAGCCACTTACATTTTTTCTTTTTCAAAAACCACGCATAAACATTTTTCTCTCAAAAATACAAACATGTACATACATGTTGATCATATAATATAGTAGCCCAGCTGTGTTATAAGACTTTTGCCATTATTATGTTTTTAAACAACTGAAAAAAGCACAAATGTCAGTGCATGTCAAAACTTCTCCAGGGCCCTAAAAACCCCTTAGACCCCAGAGGGTTAAAGTTGATATTGCTGTGATATCCACTCATCATACCCCGATAAACGGTAGATCAGTGTGTCAGCATGACCTAGTTATTAGGCTTTTAAGAGGAGCCTGAACGCGGAATTCTTCGCGCCCTCCCTCTATTCCTCCTTGGGACCTGTCCTTTCAAGCCCCTGCAGTCTGTGAGTCTGAAGTTTCTCACTATGAAAACTTTGACCCTGCTCACGCTGGCTTCGGTTAAGAGGGTAGGGGACCTTCATGCATTTTCAGTCAATGAGTCATGCCTTTAGTTTGGACCTGCTGTCTCTAGTGTAACATTGAGACCCAGGCCAGGCTATGTGCCCAAAGTTCCCACCACTCCTTTTGGAGATCAGGTGGTGAGCTTGCAAGCGCTGCCCCCGGAGGAGGCAGACCCAACCATGACTTTGTTATGTCCCGTACGCACAATGCTGTTGTATGTCGACAGAACTCAAAGTTTCAGGACCTCAGATCAGCTCTTTCTCTGTTATGGTGGTCAGCAGAGAGGGAAAGCTGTCACCAAGCAGAGGATGTCTCATTGGATTGTAGACACTATTGCCCTTGCTTATAATCTGCAGGGCACCCCGTGTCCATTTAATTTGAGAGCACACTCCACTAGAAGTGTTGCCTCATCTTGGGCACTTGCTTGTGGTTCCTCGCTGACAGACATCTAAGAGCTGCTGGTTGGGCGACACCTAATACGGTCATTAGATTTTACAGTGTTCATCCTCTCGTCTTCTCTCCTCATCTGGGGGAACACTGAGCACAAGCTCGCGTGTCGGCTTGCAGCCTCCTACCTTGGCAGTTGATGTTGCGGAGCATCGGCTGTCAGCCTCTCACTAGCTGCATCCTCGCGAACCTACGTGTTAGGCTCGGCCTCCACATTGCATCCCCTAGCGGGTTTCCTTTGTGAGTATTTTCCGTGGGGTTAATCCTACCAGCCCACGTTTTCCCTCCAGCAGAGCCCGCTCTGCTCCACAGTTTATTACTGTTTATTATATCAACAACGGTTGATTATCTACCACCGTTATCCCTGCCTGGGGGGTGGCTCAGGTAGGTTGCTTCCCAGTCGCTGTCACTAGTGTGGTAAAGGAACAGGTAGTGACCAGCCTTCTGCCTTAAAACCGAATTCTCCATCTCCTTAGTGGATTTGGAGGGCTTTATGCAGACACTGGAAGGGTCAGCTCCAGTGGCGCTTTGGTAGGGATTCCCAGTTCATCGATCACGACGTGACGTCGTAGTGACCGACTGAAAGGGAACGTCCTGAAGGATGGGAGCGGAGACGTCACGTCCTGTCGTCACAGTTGCTGTTCCACTGCTGATTACTGATTACTGATTACGCTGGTTTCTCAGCGAAAATAGCTAATTTGATATTCTGCACTTGCTGCTTATATACGCACCTGGCGGGGCGGCGCCAGCATTATGCAAATACCTGCATACCCAGTTCATTGGCGTTTTAGTAGTTACTCGAAGTAGATTGGTCTCTCTAAGCGAGTTCCCAGTTCGCCGGTCATGACGTGACGTCTCCGTTCCCTTCCTTTGGGGAACGAGGGTTACATACATAACCGAGACATAAAATCACTCTTTCTAAAGAACATTCTGTTAAAATATTATCTTGATATAGGTCTATGTTATACTTAATACTTTGTAAGGTCATTTCAAAGATTGAAATTAATGATAAATAGATCATGAGACTTTAAACTGGATTTCACAGTGCTGCGTTTTGAGAATCATATTTATTTTATCCTTTTATTTAAGGGAGCAAGAGGTTTGATGGGTCCCCCTGGTCCACCTGGAAGACTGGAGGAAGTTGAAGGCTCATCAATAATACAGTATGTTCCTGGACCACCGGTAAGATGTTATCAAATGCCTATATTTAATTTACTTTTACTTAAAGGGAAATTCCGCCTTGAAATGATCCTAGGGTTAATAACAAACGTGTACCGAGTTCGACCGTTCACTGGAGTTTGTTTTCATGCTAGTCTAACGTGACCAGTGTTATTGCTAAACGCAAACCAGCATGTCACGGTAGCCTTCGGGGCATCAGCGCATCAAAAACGAAATCGCCATGTCCACACCACCAACAATGCCCAAAATAACCCCACACCCACACTGCAGCACAATGAGGGTCTCTATATGTAAACCGAAGCATTGAGAACTTTGCAAGTGTACAGGCAGTTTATTAAAAAGAAACATTTACCGTTCACGTCTGGATCACATATCCATGCGGGCGCCATCTTGGGAAAACTGAACTCTCGCATGAAAGCACAACACCTGTTCAGGGCAACAACGTTTCACGCGAGAGTTTAGTTTTCCCAAGATGGCGCCCGCATGGATATGTGATCCAGACGTGAACGGTAAATGTTTCTTTTTAATAAACTGCCTGTACACTTGCAAAGTTCTCAATGCTTCGGTTTACATATAGAGACCCTCATTGTGCTACAGTGTAAGTGTGGGGTTATTTTGAGCAGTATTAGTAGTATAGACATAGCGATTTTGTTTTTAATGCACTGATGCCCCGAAGGCTACCATAACATGCTAATTTGCGTTTAGCAATAACACTGGTCACGTTAGACTAGCATGAAAACAAACTCCAGTGAACGGTCGAACTCGGTACACGTTTGTTATTAACCCTAGGATCATTTCAATTTCCCTTTAATTCTATAGATAGTGGCCACAAAAAGTATTTGGTCGGATCAGAATTTTAACTCTTTCACCGCCAGCATTTTTAAAAAAAGTTGCCAGCCAGCGCCAGCGTTTTTCATGATTTTCTCCAAAGTTTAATGCCTTCCAGAAAATGTTCTTCTTCAGATATATAAACATACAATATACCAAATGAAAGAACAGACCCTCTGCTTTCAAACAAAATAAACCGTTTCATCCTACCTTAAGTAGTTATTTTGTAATCAGCTTTTGAATATGGGTAGGTTTCTGCAAAAACACCACATTTTGAGCAAAAAGCAGAGATAATTCCATGTTTGTAACAGACTTTTCATAGAGATCCCATTCAGAGCGATCTTTAAAACAGACACGGACATGCAGCAGCTTGCCATAGGGCAATACTTCCGGGTTTAAAAAGTTGCGGAAGGGCGCCACCTGGTGGATAATAGCGGTATTGCGGAAAGACGGAAAATCTCGTCATTGGCGGGGAAGCGTTTTCTCTTAATTGACGAGATATCTCGTCAATGGCGGGGAAAGAGTTAACATCACTTGAAAAGGTCATTATAGAATGTCATTGCATTAAATAACAAAATATCATAGCAAGTAATATTTATGTAAGGAATAATTGACGATGTGCCGTTGAATTATTCGAAAATAATAAACACCCAAGGTGGTAAAGTGGCACGACGCAGAGAAACAATCAGAAAAATAATCAACACCCTTGAAATATTTCTCAACAAATCAGAATAAAGCATTCAACAGGCCAGTGGTATAATTTAAATATTTTAATTTAAAATACTTCTTAATTTTAAATCATTAAATTAAAAAACAATAGATGTACTATTTTAAAATGAATATACCCAAGTATTTGTACACATTCTATCTGTTGCATTTTTTCATGTATTTCATGTGTTTTGTTTGTTTTCTAGGGTGACAGAGGCTCTAAAGGAGATAAAGGAGAAACAGTAAGTAGAAGCACAGAACTTATAGGTTATATAAAATAAACGGTATGAATATATTTTAAATACTATGAATCATTTAAATGCAATTTTTGAATGTTTGTAAAAGTTTAAAAGACACTAACAACTATTTCTGCATTCCCCTTCGCACAAAGACTTCGTGTTTACCATATCTAGCTGGAATCAAAGGTGAACAAGGACCACCAGGACCAATTGGAAGTGACCTGTACACCAACCATATACAGTACTTAATTTATATACAAAATATTTAGTCAAGGGGTATTAATCTTGCTTGGGATGTGAGGATAATATCTCGGACAAGCCCCCAATTATGTAACGTATATCTCACGTAGGCTGCTGTAGCTATAATACTTGAATTTGTATTTAAGGATAGGGATTATTTTGACAATTGATACATCTGACAATTAAATGATCACACACACATGTATTCATGAATATCAGCTGAAGTCACTCACATCTCAAACTTGTCGTCCACCATTTTGAGTACCCGAAGTGGTCGCAAAAGAACTAGAAGCAATGCCTTCAATATGTTGTGAGCATCAAAATCGCTATTTTTACAACACTAAGGCGACTCGACACAACATGATACTTTGCTTGAAGTATCACATGTGTCTCTACACGTGAACTGGAGCATTGAGAACATTGTTTGTATACACAGTTTACTAAAAAGAAGGTTTTGAAGAACTGACTTTGGTTGTTTTTGGTGTTCGCTCGCCGCCATCTTGCCAGTCAAGATGTATCGATCTCCGAATGTGATGTAAGGAGGGAGGAGAGTAAAGATGGATAGCTCCTAAAGCATAGTTCCATATAAATGCACGTATAATTTGTTGTTTTGTCACAAGTGAAAATTAATATACGCATATGGATTTTATAATGCAACATTTTGAAAGTTACTGGAGTCTTGCTTGCTGTTAGAACAAATTGTTTTGTGAAAAGAAAATTGTTATGCTGAAATGAAGTTTTGCAAAGCATTAGTGCCTTTCACTTGCCAACTGTAAAAAGTAAAATGGTTGATTACTAAAAGCTTCATTTTATGTTTTCAAGGGAAAGCCAGGGAAAGATGGACTAAATGGAGAAAAGGTAGAGCATGGTGTTCTCAAACTACTTCACATTTCAAATGCAAACCATCAAATGTTGTTCAGTTGTCAATTTTATGATAATTTTTCAAGTACTTCCAACACAATGGATGTGATGTTAATGAAACACATTTGTTGTGATAGGGAGAAAGGGGTTCACCTGGTGATCGTGGGTATGACGGTTTTCAGGTAAGTACAGTGATCCTGGAAGACGATAGGAGTCCTAAGTAAAAGACATAATATTTACTATTATACAGTAATAAGATTACATTAATATCAATTATGTATTTTGCTCACATTAGGGTGCCAAAGGAGAACCAGGACCACCAGGTTATGTAAGTGACTCTTCTTTTATATCTAAACTGCTAACACTGTAAACATTTTCATTCAGCTATCAGTGCCATCATGTTAGATATCAAGTTTATTGAAGGCAAAGACACACCAAACTATAGGCAACAAAAGACAACTTTTAAAATAACTCTCCTAACAGTATTCTAGCAGGAGGCAGTAGTCTTTATTCGTCATTCAAAAAGGAAAATCGGAAGAGCTAGAATCGGGGATATACTATACAAACAGTGCTTGCATACCATTTTTAGATCTTGCTTACAATTATACTGTGTTTTCACATTTAAAGCATATCAAATATAAATGTAATACATAAAATGTATTCAAAAAATTTAAGTTCAAATAAAAAATGATATGCTAAACAGTAAACAAACACTCCCCACGCGAGCTGGAACTTCTTCAAAAACAAACTTTAACTACGCATTCCTAATGTTATGTTCCGAGCCTCTAAGTTAAGGTATACAGCATCTGTGTTGTTCCCAGGCGGTTCTTTCACATCGGAAAACTCAGTTTCCATGGTTGCTCATAACAGATCACCGCTTCAAAATAAAAGTCCCCCAGAAAAAATGTATTTAAAAGTCATGTTTACTGATTGTTGAGACACTGCATGGTTTGCTTTGCCCCTGGCCCACACGCGTGTCACGCGAAGCTGTCGACGGGGCTACAAAAGTGGACGTGTCCTTTCTGAAACTTGCAGGATGTTCATTTAAGTATGATAACCTCTTATATAACAAATTATCAAGTTAAAATTGAGTATTTGATTCACCGCTCCTTTAAGAAAAATAATCAATCAATCGATTCGCCTCTCATTGTTATAATTATTTTAAAGGGTGAGGGTCTTCCTGGGCCACCTGGTTTTCCTGGTCCCCCTGGAGCACAAGGAGAAAGAGGTAAACAGAAATACACCACATTATACGTCTGTATAAGAACCCAGCTTCGTAGCTGTGTTTTGAAACATGACATCTGGATTGTAGCTAAAACTGGCCCAAGCTAAGACAAGCCAGAAAATCAGCTTGGATTCTGATCTAAGATGGTCTTCTACTGTAGCTTGGACCACCAAAAAAACACTAACTAGCATGTTGTAAAACACAATTAGAATTCTAGTATGGAAATGGAAAGCATGTAGTTGTCTTGTCCCATTTTGAAGTTTTTGTATCTATCCAATTGTTTTTGTTTTTATTTATCAGGTTACCCCGGGGAACGTGGATATCCTGGTCCCCCAGGTGAGAGCTGTACACTATGCTAAAGTGTTAGGTGCAGTTAGGTCTGTACACAGTATTATAAAAGTTTACTTTTGTTTCCCTAATGTATTTGGCTGACTGCAGGCAGAAATATTGAGGGCCCTCCTGGACTACCTGGCTTACCTGGAGAAATTGGCCAAAAGGGAGATAAAGGAGCTGATGGGCAGTCTCTTAGAGGATTTCCTGGAGATGATGGTCCTCCTGGGCCACCTGGTCCTCCTGGAGAGATCAGTAAGATACTTCAGATATAAGTGACTCTTTTCTTGAAGTGATATTAAGCATCACTCAACAACATCATGGAAAGAATAGACTGACCATGTTGTGTTAGAAAGTGTCAGTGATGCAAATTCATCTTCACCAACGTACCAGACAAAGCAAGATCGAGAAAACTAATAGTGATGAATTGAAATAAAAATACACATGAGGTTTGTTTGATGGTACATTGCGCAGTCAGTTTGGCTTTATAATGGCTATTATTATGTTTTATTATAGACAGAGAATGTAATATCGAAAAAGGAGCTCAAGGCCCTCCTGGACCTATAGGTTTGCAGGGGGAGGTGGGGCAAAAAGGTGAGAAAGTCCACAGTTCATCAAATTGGTCATTCAACTTTAAAAGGTGGTGCTTAGTTTACCTGTTTCATCAGGTGATCGAGGTGACACGTGCACTGCTTGCGATGGTCAGGTGGTCCCCGGATTGCCTGGTCCCCCGGGGCCAAAGGGTCAACAAGGTGAGAGACAATAATCAAGGGTTTATATGTTGAGGTAAACAAAAGCCTGTCTCTTTATTGTAATACATAGTGTGTTGGGATGTTTGGTTAATTTATGCATTATGCTGGATGTTTTTATTTTAGGTTTTCCTGGAACAGCAGGAAGTAAAGGAGAGAAGGGTGTTGCCGGACCTGTTGGGCCTGCTGGAAATCCCGTAAGTACATTTGTTACTTCAGTAATGAATTTGCTGATAAAAGACCTGAAAGCTGAAACCTTCAGGGAAGTCTCTGTAACTGGCGACCATGTTAGCCATGCTCCTGGACAACTATTTCAGTTAACCAAGACCAAGTTCTGTCAACTTGAATGGAGAAAGAGTGATATTTTAAAATTACTGGTTATTAAAATCACAATTAACAACAATTAAACATAAAAAAGTCTCTGTGTTTGTTCAAACAAACACATTGAGGGTCTGATCCAGATATTGTTACTGATTTTGGGATCAAATTTTTTTAGCATTAGTGTGTGGCACCAAAAATGTTTGAAATGATTTAAAAGAAATGAGAGTTATGTTCAGAATCAAACCAGAAAAAATCTCATTGTCACATTTCTTTGGTCTTTAGGGTCAGGATGGCTTTCAAGGTTTAATGGGTGCCCCTGGTGCTCAGGGTGAGCCTGGTGATATCTATGTGGCACCAGGGCTGAAAGGAGACAAGGGTTTTCCTGGTAAAACAGGAGATAGAGGATTTCCAGGTGCTGATGGTCTCCCAGGAATAAATGGCAACCCAGGGCAACCTGGACCCAAAGGAGAGCCTGTAAGTACTGAGTCTGACAAAACAGACTTGACAAATGGTCAAATATGTGATAAGTCCCTCAGTATGTCCTGTAATGTTTACTTGGCTACAGTAAGTATCATACTGATATTTTTTTAGGCTAGAGAAGGTATTAAGGGTGAACGCGGCCCTGTTGGAGATCTAGGTAGAACTGGCCCCCCAGGCGAGAGAGGTCCCCCAGGGTTCCCAGGAGTAGGTCGACCAGGTGAACCTGGTGAAAAGGGCACTGCAGGGTTGCCAGGTGTACCAGGACGGCAAGGATTACCAGGTCTGTAATTTAGAATAGGATGCGCTGAACCACTGGTTATCAGTGTTCTTCTTTGTAGAATAATCATAATTACAAATATCTTTGTAGGACCTAAAGGTGAAGCTGGTAGAGTTATATCTTTACCTGGGCCTCAGGGTGCCCCAGGACCTCGTGGGGAGAGTGGCAGACCTGGTATTCAAGGTAATATTATGATAACATGTCACCTACTTAAAACTGTGCTGCCTGTGAGAAAAGGCTGATTGTGATGAAATCTCTTTCAATTTGTCCCTCAGGAGACAGAGGTCTTCCAGGTGAACGTGGGGTTCCAGGATTTCCTGGAGAAAAAGGTGATTCTGGGCAACCAGGAATTGGATCTCCTGGACCCCCAGGGCCAAAAGGTAAACGGCAGGTGTCAAAATGTAACAGTCAATGTATGTAAAAAGAAGTATTACGTACACAAACAGAGCCCTGCATTTTGCACCGGCGCACAGCGGGGTTTCCCCTCCACAGACGCACGTCGGCAAACTAGGGAATGAATTTGCGCTCCGTGGGCGGTTCAGTGTAAAAAAAGGAGGCGTGTTCCGGCGCAAACCATCCCTGATGCTATTTTGCAGTTTCAAAAAACAATTTATGCCAAAATAACTTAGAGATATATGATATTCCATCATGTAAGCAAAGTCAACAGGTGTTCATGGTGTTTGCTTTCATTTCTTTTACATGTTCTAAATGTATACACATCTTCTATTCTTGGCCTATGGTTAGACGTCTATTAAACTTTCACTGGTATTTCAAATGTTGCCTTGTTTTAGACAGAATTGCTTGCTGAGATGTTTGTAATCTTCCAATATCAATCATGCAACTTTTGCTCTCTTTAGGATACTCTGGGACTCCAGGTGCAGCTGGCCTTCCAGGAGAGCCTGGTCGTCCAGGTCAGGATGGCTTTCCCGGTCGTGCAGGAACACCCGGGCCGAAAGTATGATATTGGATGTTATTTAGATTCTTTGTCCCAATGTATATTGAGTGTATTTACGTCTATATAGATTGATTTATTTGGCACATGCTTTATTTCAAAGCAACTTAGTGCATTCAAAGTACATTTAATCAGTATGTGTGTTTGCTGAAGATTAAATCCATGACATTTGCACTGCTAACACAATACAGAATCACAAGTGCAGTATTGTGCAATAGTCTTACTGTACTTTCACACAAGATGCGAAAGAGGCGGCTAAAACGCACTATTCGCCGGTGGTTGAACGCTTGAACATTTTGAGTTTACTTGCTTCATTTGCGCATGAAATTCTACTCATTCGAGACATTCACGCATAAATTTGTGTCATGGGAGGGGCTTATATAGCTCAAATTGAGTAAACTTACCAGATTGTCCGACCTCCTCACTCACCTTCCAAACAAGATCCTTTTAATTCTTGTAAAGTAAGATGTCGTGTCGTGTAGTGATGATGATTGTCCTTTATTCTTGTTTAGTATTTCTGCCTCCGCACCCTTCCTGTTATCACGTCACTGCTAGAGCAAGCTCCTGATTGGTTAACACGATGCGAAAAGAGTGCGGCAAAGTTCAGATTGTTCAACCATCCGTGCCACAGGATGCCTAGTCACGTCTTTGCTTTGACTTAAAATGTAAATCACTTGCACGTGCCGCCTCTTCCGCGTCTAGTGTGAATGCACCATTAGGCCACCACCAGCTTTGTTGTTTTAAAATGAGTTTTAAAAACATTCCAGATATATTTACGGGTCTCTATATTTAGATACAAAAAGAAAATATAGGAAACACACACACATTTTCAAAACACAATTGCTTCTTCAGGCAAAAGTCAGTATTTAGTGTGACCTACCTTGGTACTTAGCACATCTTAAACTCCTTTGAAGAGTCTGACATTCTTATTAGGCATTAGATCAGAATTAGAAATAAGTATTTCATTTCACAAGTTTAAAGGGGTCATATGATGCAATTGAATGTTTTCCTTTGTCTTTGGAGTGTTAAATGCTCTTCATGCGTATACGTAAAGTCTCAAAGATTAAGGCTTAAACCCAAATAGGCTCATCTACGCCTTCCTAAAACGCCTCATTCAAACAAGGCTTCACACTGTGTGGGAAGATTTGCATAACACCGCCCAAATGTATACTAAAAGAAAGAAGGCGTAACTTTCATTCTTGCTGTAGTATTGACGCTGCCACCATGTCGTGGAGACGCTGGTGTAAGGTTGTGGAAACAGTCAGTCTGAGGTGGAGGATCCAAATGCAAGTGACTTTAATAAACATAAAAAACAACGTGATGCAAAAACAGAAAACCAAACTAGAATATTCACATACAATGACTGACAAGAGAAAATGAAAACAGTAGGGCTATACATACACATGGGTTAACAAGACAGACAATGACGGAAGACAAGAACCAATGAACAAAAGAATTACAGACATGGACGACAATATAGAACAAAAGAAGAGACTTGGACTGGGGAAACACAAGACATGACTTTGACAGCTGGGCTTTGGGAGCTGATATTTCAAATATGGTAAGGGGCATAACATTTCCATCACATGCTTGATGTATTCCGCCAATCAAAATGAACTGGATAACTGGCCAATCAGAGCACACTGCACTTTTCAAAATTATGAGCTTTGTAAAAGTCAATGTGTTTCAGAGAGGCAGGGCATAGAGAAGCAACAGTAATGTACGGTATCTGAAAAAAATGTGTTTTTAACCCCTATATGTCTAAAAACATTTAATTACACCAAATAATGTCATATGACCCCTTTAAGAGAGCATGCAGGTTCCTGATATTGCTCAGGTGTAACACTATATACAAAAAATGTAAATGAATGTTTTGTTTCTTTTAAATACTACATACAGATTTCCTTTATTTTCTGTTTGTTTTCTAATGAAGAGACTGAAATGGTACTGTATGTACACAGTATACATTGTAGTACATGTGCACTGTAGGCCTACTTAAAATGGCTCCAGATTTTTTTATATATTGTTGTTTTATAAAAATGAAATTTTCATTTACTTTAAATTGTCACATACAGGGTGAACCTGGTAGGGGTCTTCCTGGCCCTAAAGGCTCCACAGGTCAGCAAGGAGCTCCAGGATTTCCAGGAGAGAAGGGTAATACTGGAATGCCAGGTGTTCCTGGGGTTGAAGGAAAAACAGGGTCACCTGGCCCTCAGGGAGTTAAAGGTACAGTTATTTGTTGGTTTCTTATAATAACTTATGTAATATACGTTCTCATAATACTTTTAAATAAAATACCCCTAAACGGTTGGGTAATGTGTTCAGAATGTACTTCCTTTGGTTGTAGGTAAATCTGTTTGCATAGTTAGGGCCCGAGCACACCGGGGTGTGAGGACGCTATTGTTCTTCAAGGAGTTATTATTATTATTATTATTATTTTTCTCCGACTTCAGCGGGACTTTAGAGGGCCTAAACATACTTGAAAACTCATGAAATTTTGCACAGATGTCAAGAGTGATGAAAATTTACATGTGGTGTAGGCTTTGGAATTAGGCGTGGGAAAATGGCTCTATAGCGCCACCTACAAATTTTCAACGAAGCAGCCCTCGGACTGTGTTTAACGTACAATTACGAAATTCGGTACGCTTCTGTAGCATGACCAGACCTACAAAAAAGTCTCTTGGAGCAAAGCCAGCATTTTTCTTACAAAAAGTTTCACAAAATGCCTTCCAGGAAAATTTTCTTCTATAAATATATACAAATGAAAAAAGAGAGGTCCCGCACACTATCCACTTGCAAAAATAGAAGGGTTTATTGCTTTATTGCTATTGCAACATTTTGATCTCTCGATCTTCTTCAGGCATCAAACATATATTAAATATATACGTCACTTACATGTTTAAAAAGGTATCTTGACCAAATCACATTGTCAATGTCAAAAATAAACCCTTCACAAAGAGCAAAAAAACATCATCATAAACTCATCACATCAAATCACAGTGACTGGTAAAATACATAATCATAAACTCATCACATCACAATAAATGGTAGAGCAATAAACCCTTCTATTTTTGCAAGTGGATAGTGTGCGGGACCTCTCTTTTTTCATTTGTTAATATTTGGACTTTCGTGTCCTGCTGGTGTGCAATGTTTATGTGATTGATTTTTTTTATAAATATATTCTTTAAACAAACAAACAACACGGGGAAAAACATTTCATCCTATCTTCATTTGTTTTCTTTTTATAACCTCTTAAAAATTGGTAGGTTTCTTCAATTGCAGTTGCAGTTGAACAATTATCAAAACATACACATTTAAAAATTGTAAAATTAGTTTTTGCTTCAATTGGCCATCTAGTGGATAATAGCCGAATTACAGATTACTGTAAAAACTCCTCAGGAAAGCGTCATTGGCAAGAAAATGTTCGTCAATGGCAGGGAAAGGGTTAACTAGAATCAATTCTATGTTCTATTACCACTTAAAATTCATGTTGACCTTTGCAGGTGAATCTGGGCCACCAGGAGTTCGTGGTTCGGCAGGACCACCAGGTCCTCCAGGGCTTGGGGAACCTGGACCAACTGGACCAATGGGGCCACCTGGAGACCCTGGACCTTTTGGTGAGTTTGGCACCAAAGTAGACATCTTTACAGATCTAAATGTAGTAGTAATAGTAATTCACACACTGCATTGTGTTTAATAATCCTTTATGATATCTCAGGTCAAACAGGTATAAAGGGTGAGAAAGGAATTCAAGGACAACCTGGCCGTGAAATGCCAGGACCTCAAGGAAATCAGGGTAGCCCTGGTGTCCCAGGGATACCAGGCCCTAAGGGGTTTCCTGGACAAACAGGGTTGCCTGGTAAAGACGGCTTTCCTGGTGAACGAGGTAAGTGCCTCTTGATGCCTTGGGACATATTGCTTTCCCCTAAACTACCGACATCTGAATAAACTTATGGATATTGATTTTCAGGACCAAAAGGAGAAATGGGAATTATGGGGATGACAGGACCTCCCGGACCTCCAGGTTTTATTGGAAACCCTGGAGAACCTGGACCAAGAGGTATTGCAATCAACAGTTAGGATAAAAGTAACTGAAAGTGTTTTGCAGTGGTACAATAAATTTTTATTTATTTTATCCTCCCCTTAGGAATTGCATTAGTTGAGTCTTCATGGTGTTGTTTTGTATCTTTCAGGTGACCCAGGCTTAATTGGACCCAGGGGAGAGTATGGTGTGGAGGGGATTAAGGGTGAGAGAGGAGAGCAGGGTCTTCAGGGGCCACCTGGTAACATCAGTGAGGTGGACATGGAGCACATGAAAGGGGATAAAGGAGACATTGGAGACAGAGGTACAAGCTGAAGTCAAAGGGGAGACATTTTTGAAGATCTTCTTGACAGGTGCTTTAAAATATTTGATCATTCTCTGTCAGGTGATCCTGGTCCTGCTGGAGAAAAGGGATATCCTGGAACACCTGGGGACCCTGGAGCGGCAGGAAAGGATGGAATGCCAGGATTACCCGGACAACCAGGTTAATGCCCCAAGCAAGAAGTCAAATGAAAATATGGTTACTGATAAACATGTGTTAATGAGGGATGTTATTATACATTTGAGTTATTGCCATTTCACTACAGGTGTGAAAGGTGACCCTGGACTTCCTGGATTTCCAGGACGTATTGGAGACCCTGGAGAGACAGGCTCAAGAGGAGACATGGGAGAACCAGGTACATAAAATACTCTCCTCTGGTAACATAAGCCTAGTTTCATAGACAGGGCATAGCTTAAGCCAGGACTAGACCTTTTCAAAAACACACTAGGAGAATCACAGGGGTACATAAATACTAATGAAAATGAGAAACGAAAAAGAAATGAACTTAACAGAAGTATAAATACATGGACTAATGAGTGAACTAAACAAGACATAGGTGATAATAATCAGAAAATTAAGTAGCAAACAGGAACCCAATCTGAAATCCCAGGAACATACAATAAACTAATCAAACGTATCAGGGCAAGAGATTGGGGCGGGGGTGCAATGTGACCCGATTCAAGGTTTGTCACACTTAATTTTTTGTGTGCATAAAATGTCACTGTGATTATTTTACTGCTGCCCAGACCTTCCTCAATCCCAAATCAGGAATTTCAACCATATTTCCTAGTTAAAAAATGACAAGTCATCGAAATGGAGTACTGAGGCAAAGATCGACTTGTACAACAATGGCAATTGTTACTAAAGTGACCAGGTGTACGATCTTGTGGTCTAGTGTGTGCATTCTGAAGCGTATAATGTTAAAAAGTTTTAGAAGTTTTAGGTCCTTATGTTTGTGGTCTCACATGGTTTTAGATCTAGTATGTCCCCGGCCTAACAAGGTCATAACAAGGGTGGATCATTTGTGGTTTTTCAGGTCCAATGGGGCCAAAAGGCACTAAAGGTACTGCTGGAATAACAGGACACCCTGGATTTAAGGGCTCTGATGGACTTAAAGGAGATAGAGGAGACCCGGGTGAGGCAGGAGTAGGAATCCCTGGTCCCCCTGGACAAAAGGTATCGTTTGCATGAGTATAACCATCAAGTGTGTAACGTGCAACTGTGCCCTGACTGTGTCAAAAGATGTCTTCAGTGTTTTCATTCGTTTTACTCCTCTTCACACTTCTTCATGTACAGGGAAATATAGGTGACCCTGGTTTTCCTGGTGAACCTGGACAAAAGGGAGAGAAAGGCACAATAGGAACTCCAGGTGTTACTGGTAGTCAAGGACCTAAAGGAGACCCAGGATTGGCTGGTTACCCAGGCAAGTTTCTTACAGAAGCCAGTGCAAATTACTGTTACATTTTTATTGATTATTTACACATTGTTGTTAATAAAGATAGTAATACAATAACACATACTGTAACAGACTATACAAACCATATTTATTGCTGAGCAGGTAGCCCAGGGAGGCCAGGTGAGAAGGGTGTCAGTGGGTTGCCAGGTTCTCCAGGAGATCCTGGATTTCCAGGACGTGCAGGTAAGTCAAAGTGAAAAATTTGTGCCAGATGTTTGGTGTATGTTTATGTGTACATACACCTTACATCAAAAGCACTTGTGTAAAGCTGCCACAGAAAGTATGGTCCAGTTGGTGCTGTACATGAGATTTTTCCTGTTGTTTGACCAGGTGAGCCTGGTCTACAGGGTCCTCCGGGTCCACAAGGAGAAAGAGGTCAACCAGGAAAAGATGGCATTCCTGGATCAATTGGAGAGAAGGGTGTATCTGGTATTCTTGTAGATGTAAAAATGTGTAGAATAAAATGTTTGTAAGGAGAATGTTTAAAAAAAGGTTTTTGAGTGGTTGTGGAGGAAGCAGCAGACTACCACAATATACTTTGCTGGGGCTTTACAGCTGTGTTGCATTTCTGCAGTGCAGGCTTTAACGTGCCGACAATGCTTTCGACTATGTTTCTAGATGCATGGCCAATTTTAATGTTGCTCAATTTGTTGCGTTATTTTATGATTTATTTTTTTGTCATTATGAGCAGAAAATCCTTTATTAGTTCATCAGGCAAATTACTTTGGTTAAAAAGTGCAATTTAATAATCCTAAAATATACAAAATGAGGTTTTGTGCTTAAAACTTTGACAGTGAGTTAAAATGTGCATGAGGCAGTGCACTAATTCCCTTCTTCTTCACTCTTAGGTCTTCCTGGGACGGGACTCCCTGGATCCCGTGGTGAACCTGGCAGCAAAGGTCAGAATCAAAGATCCCCAGTACTTACAAATGACTGATGAAATATAATTTAGAATGTATCACAGTGCAGTTCATGTTTAATTTATAAATTGGGGATGTTGATGAAACGTTATTACAATTAATTTATACCATCTCCATTACACTCTAAAGGTGATAAAGGCACCCCTGGTATTCCTGGCGTTCCTGGGAGTTCAGGTATTCCTGGAACCAAAGGAGATAAGGGTCTGCCAGGCTACCCAGGGGATCAAGGTCGCCCTGGAGAAAGAGGATTTCCAGGAACACCCATGGAGGGACCTAAAGGGGACAGAGGAAGTCAGGGGGAGTCAGGAGAAAAAGGTAAACTCTGCACACCTTTTAAAAGTTCTCTAGAAATACAAAGCAATCTTACATCATGTGAGCTTATGTGGCTATATTATTGGCGAGAACCATTATCATAATTAACGCAATACAATTACTGAAATTTAAGTTTGTTACTCATGTTACTCTATTTCAAAAAAATAACACTTGCAGACAAGACATTTCTGATCTAACGTCGCAGGACCATGGTAGGCGGTGCAATGAATCATTAAACTTCATCATGGCTGACAGTGCATATAGGGCTAGAATGAACATGAAAAATCTAAATGGGACAACATACCTTTTTTTAATAATTGTGCGCAAGTCATAATCCATCCGGTTTGTAAATTATCTTTGCCAAGCAATCCCAGTATGACATCAACTTGCATTTGTAGTCCACAAAAGCAATAAATCTGAGAAATGTTAATATTCTTAGATGTTTACATCGGCCTTCATGGAAGAGAAAGGTCCGCGATTGTTGTTTCCAGTTAAATATTTACACTACGCTGTACAACTATTAAAACGTGTTAAAACTCCACAGTATGAGAGTGCGCATTTAGTTTAGTTTCGGTTTCACTCACTCCGTATCCGACAAAACAATCCACTCGTTCTGTGTCCGTCCGACAAAACAATCCATGTACTCCGTTTTCTGATTAAAGATCTTCCTTTAACCCTGAGTATCATTTAAATCAAACATAAAAAAATATACAAACAATATATTACCAAAGAGCGCACTACCCGCCGTAAGCTTCACAAGCTGTGTTCCAATTCAAGGGCTGCAACCTGCTAAGCATGCGATAAAAGGTGAGCACTCTGTCTTTCAAGGTGGAAGCCTTGGAAGTCTGCGAAGAGAACTGAAATGAGATGGTCTAACTTTCGGAGGACCCATAATTTGCGTCAGCTGCTGCACGCGCACCGCGCCTGTCAGCAGGACACAGAGGAGACATTTCTGGCTTATTAAAATAAATATGGAATCAGAAAAATTATTATTTATTTGAGAAAATATGACATGAGACACAACATTCTCTATAAAATGGTACTTTACTAAATACATCAAAATCTACTTTTAACATAATCTCTTGTATACAACAGGTGCAATAGGTGAACCAGGCCCACCTGGTATTCCAGGCAATTTTGGAGCTAAAGGAGATAAAGGAGATGTGGGCTTCCCAGGTCCACGAGGCTCCCAAGGTTATAAAGGAGACAAAGGTTTTACTGGCATTCCTGGTGAGTTTAAGGCATTGTTTACTTGTTACGTGTTTTAACTTTTAATTAAGGTTACAGAGTTAGTTTTAATACAGATGTACTATTTAGGGTGAGGCTGGATTGCCTGGTATTAATGGGCCAAAGGGTGAGATGGGACCACAGGGCGTTCCCGGTTTCCCTGGTAAGAATCATATATAAATGTCATACTTATATAAAGGAATGCTTAGCAGAGATGGTTGGTTTGAATTAATTAAGCTCTGTATTTCTCCAGGTGCAAAGGGGGGTTTAGGAGTGATCGGTCCAAAAGGTGAAAGTGGGGACAGAGGATTTCCAGGACTTAAAGGTATTAACAAAAAAACGCTGTTTTCTATATGATATTGCAGAAATTGTGATATTATTAGAAGCCATTTGGTTTTAATCAAATATTTGTTTGTATAATCATATTTGTATAATTAAAATAATATTGAAATGTTTATTAAGATTATACCATTTAAATGTAGCTCCTTGAAGAAGTGGTAAAGCAGTGTACTTCTAGTACATTGCGAATAAAATAAATGTTTCTTTTCAGGCAATGAAGGCCCCCCTGGACCCCCTGGGCCACACACATTTGTAAAGGGAGATCCTGGTCTTTCTGGCCCGCCAGGTATCCAAGGTCCAGTTGGACCCCAAGGCTTCCCCGGAATGAAAGGAGAACAGGGTGAGGGTTTAAAATATCTAATTATACAAGTATACACAAACAATGCAGTAAGCTGTTTTTCTAAACACCCCATGCATATTTTAATGGACATCTCTTATCGGAAAAAACACTTTTAGGTGTGATGGGTTCACCGGGTTTAAAAGGAGCTGATGGGACACCTGGCTATAATGGACATCCGGGAGCCAAAGGAGAGCCCGGACCAACTGGACCCTCTGGTACGTGCATATATCACAACATAACATTATTTAATTAATTTCTTTGATAAGTTTTACATTCACTTACGGCTTATGTTTACTGATTATGTAAATTGTCAATTTCTGTGTTCTGTAGGTCCCAGAGGTTACCCTGGACCTCCAGGGCCTGACGGTATTCCAGGTCGCCTTGGCCCCCCTGGACCTTCCTCGATGGACCACGGCTTCCTGGTAACTCGTCACAGTCAGAATGTTGACGTTCCACAATGTCCAGATGGAACCACGCTGATATACGATGGATACTCCCTCCTTTATGTCCAGGGCAACGAGAGATCACATGGGCAAGACCTAGGTGAGCCTGAGTACCCTAAAAAGAAAACCGTGCCATTATTTACTCAAACTGTTCAAGACATGTGCCATATACAGTAACACCATGAGATCTCCATGGAATATAGGAGAAGCCACACTTTAAAATGTCTTAAAAAGTATTACATAATTTAATTTGACAAATAATTCGCAATGGTCATCAATCGGCTGTGGAATACAGATTTTGGCCTAGGATTATAGAAATCTATATGATTCTCCAAATTGGCCAAAATTGAACAGTGTGCATTCCTAATCCTAACCTGTTATCTCTTTAATCTATAGGCACAGCTGGCAGCTGCCTAAGGAAATTCAGCCCTATGCCTTTCCTTTTCTGCAACATCAACAACGTATGCAACTTTGCATCTCGCAATGACTATTCCTACTGGCTCACCTCTCCAGAGCCAATGCCAATGAGCATGGCTCCCATTACCGGTCAGAGCATTAAACCCTTCATCAGCAGGTTTGTGTTGTTCTAAGATGCATCTTTCAGTAAGTCAAAATATATCATTGTTTTCATTTGTGTGTACAAAATGTTTTTGTGTGGCAGATGTTCAGTATGTGAAGCTCCTGCTATGGTGATAGCCGTACACAGTCAGACCATCATGATCCCACCCTGCCCTGACGGTTGGGCTTCCATGTGGATCGGATACTCTTTTGTCATGGTGAGGGGGCCAAAGCTCAGTTCTTGGAGAAAGTATATTTTGCATACATGACTTTAAATGATTTAATGCTCTTTCTATCTCTGTTAAACAGCACACCAGTGCTGGTGCTGAGGGTTCGGGTCAGGCTTTAGCCTCTCCTGGCTCTTGTTTGGAAGAGTTCCGCTCTGCTCCCTTCATTGAGTGTCACGGCCGTGGCACCTGCAACTACTACGCTAATTCATACAGCTTCTGGTTAGCCACCATAGATGACAGCGAAATGTTTACGTAAGCGCTAACACTTATATTTACTATATTTAGAGGTTTTATTCATAAGTTGGGCTTTTTGTTTAGTACCCCTTTTAATGATGGATCATTTTATGTATAATTATCTGTAATAACACAGTCAATACTTCAAATCTAGTATTTTTAGCTCCCCCTCTTGAAATAACTGATAATCAGGTCAGTTTGATGTCAAGAAAAGTTCAATTTTAGTTTGAAACCTACTGAAAAATCCAGCTAAGACCATCTGTTTTAAGGTGGCAGAGTAGCTGGTTTGGGTTGGTCTTCCCAGCCTGGCAAAGCTGGTCAAGGTGGCGATTCAGCTGATCTTTCAGTCTGTCCAGCTAGACCAGCTTAAAAAGTGACCAAAACACAGCTAGACCAGCTTTCTACACCAGCAAAACCAGCTGAAACCAAGCCGGGAGACCAGCTAAAACCAGCTCATGAGCTCATGCTGGTCTTAGCTGCATTTTTCAGTAGAGTAAATGTTATTCAAATATTACAACTTTACTTTTACAACTATTCTTATTATTTTATTTTATTCCAACTCTTTCTTGAAAAAAAAAAGTGTTTTAAGGCACAACATGGTTCTATTTTATGTCACAAACGCCACAATAAAATGTAGATTTCACAAATGCAGAGTAATGTCTACAAATCAATGAAGGACATTAAAAACATGGTAAACCTAGTAAAACATGTTTTTTCCCGGTGAAAGCCGGCGCTCTGCGGTTTTCCACACTTAGGGGCGGTACACACCAAAGCCTTTTTTACGTGTCTGAAAACGCCTGGAGAACGCCGATGCTAGCTGTTTTCAGCTGAGTGCTTGGTAGCTGTGATACTTGAGCTGTGAGCCGGTTGGTTGTTGTGATGCTTGTCCCGCCCCTCCTCCATTGTGGTTGGACGGCCGTGTGAGAACTGACATTGACTTTTCACCCAAAGTTGAACTCTCAACGCTCAGCGCTGAGTGCGGAAAAAACGTCAAGCGCCAGCTTTTGAAAAACGCAGCGCTTCCATTGGAAACAATTGAAAACAAAGCGTAAAGCTTTGGTGTGCTGACATTGCGCCCTTAGGGGCGGGATAAACATCACAACAACCAAACGACTGATAAACAAAGCAGAAGTATCAATGCAACCAAAGCGCTTAACTTAAATACACTTAATCTCAACCTCAGTCCGTTCAGAAATTTGATTTAAAAAAATCTAATTTACCCAGCCTGATCTCACAAGAATTTGTGAGCAAATTCATATGAATTTGTTAGAAGTGAAGCTTGCAAAAAATAAAATTATCATTAAAAAACAATAAAGAAACTTGTAAAATATGTACGAATTGCTATGAGATAGTGTTGATTTACCAAAAAACATGTCAGACGCACTTAGCGGGTTTTGCATCTGAGCTTTTTAAATGTTTAGATGTATGTATCCGCATGTATCTATGTATGCATACTGTACAGTATGTATGTACATACAGCAGATTCTAATGTTTACATTCATACACTATATATACACTGTATATGTACATGGGCTGGTATGAGATTTTGGCTGTATGATAACCTTAAGCAAAAATACCATGGTTTCACAGTATTGCGGTTTTGCCATTGCGATACTAAGTTGTGTTATTGTCAGAAGTATAAAACAACAACTTATTAACTGGACAGAATACATTTTATTTTTAAGCAACATTCAACATGTATGCTGGGTGGAAATAAAGCATTTAAATTATAATTTCTTTCAAAAAAAAATTGTAATATATATTAAATGTAAATTACAAGACTTAATGATTTAATTAATTTTGTTAACCCAGCTCATACTTTGCAAACAGTATTACAGAAAATTAAACCTCAACTGTTTAAAACCTCGGCCCTCAAATTGAGTAATTTAGCATTGTGTACTTTTATGGTTTGTGTCCTCATTTCATATTTTAGGCTGCTGAAGGATTCAAAGAGTAAGAATTTCATTGTAGAGTGCAACAGAGTGTTTCCTGTACATCTCGAAAAAAAAAAATTTCTTGCCTCTAATACTCTTCTGAAGAATTAGTTTTTCACCAGAAAATATTATTTAAATATTATCAGTCTAATCCTGGATTTTTCGACTCCCGTGTACTCAATTCTTGATGTTAAAGCTAATGCTCTTTTTTACTTTACTTCTCTTTCACAATAACATTCTGTATATTTAACTTTCTGTGTGTATCGTGGTTTGCAGGAAACCTATCCCAACAACACTAAAAGCTGGGAATCTACGGACTCACATCAGCAGGTGTCAGGTGTGCATGAAGAGAGTATAGACCGGTCTCAGCGTTGCCTCTGGTCTGTATGTTCCAGCTTTATGAACAAACTACGAAACATATGGTGCTACTTCTATGAAAAGCCATGGAAAAAGAACATGTATAGAAAACTACACGTCTCAACGTTCCCAAGATCATAGCGACGGAAGATCAAGATCTACCGGCACATGTGCCTTACTAACATTGTACCATTGTGTCTTTAATGAATGACACCTGTTTACACTTGCACTGAGTATATCTATTAGTAAGCAGGTAACCACCCTGACCAAGAGCTTACATGAATTGGATGCTATTTCAATTCAGGCCTTCATATGTTTTTTTATCTTTATTTATCATGCCACTCAGTAATATCAAATGCAAATATCCTGTTTATTTCTATCTATTTTATAATCAACTTTCACTAACTTTAGAGAATGTTTTTGTACTTCACCGCAAGCAAGTTTGTCAGCACCCTCTTTGAATGATGTAGGAAAGGTCAAGTTTGAGCTTTGTTCTTTATTTACAGTAGTTAACACAATGTCATCATTAACCTTTCAGGTAAATTGATTTTGTTAGACTTAATTATTTATGTAAGAGAGTTTAAGCGCCACAAGGCCTTTTGCTTTCTAGATTGATGGTTGATTTCTACTAACCACTGCGGAGTCAAATTTTGGCACATAAACTGTCATATTCTGCACTGTTTTCTAATGCCACCGTGTGGCCTGAAACCCACAATGTTTAAATCCAGGTTTTGGTGTATCTTGTATGTGTGCGTTCATGCTTATGGGTGTGTCCGGTCTGCCTGGCTTTGGTGCATTAATGTTGTCATTAGTCTTGGATAATGGCACGGTTTCAATAAGGTGGGCTTGCTTTTTCTTGCAAAAGATTTTTTCGGTGAGACCACCTCCTAAAAACAGATGCTTTTTTGGTAATGTCCTCTTACCCGTTCACATAGACATAGCAGACCACAAATCTTCCAAAAAACCTTGTGATTAAGTTTGAAGATTAGATGAAGTTGTCATCTTTCTATTCTCATGTCACTCCCCACTTAAACAAAGAAAGTCAAAACTTCAAAACCACTAACACATCTCACAATTATAAGATGCTTTTTTGTTTCTTTGGTCATTTTTTGTGCATGATGCCCATAACCGTTTTTGCCTTTAAAACAAAATTTTGTCATTAACCCTTTCACATCTTGCTGACTTTCATGTGATATTCAATTGACTTGAATGCTTGGCTTGATTCTGGATAACCTTGAAGACTCATTACAAAACGCTAATCCAGAATGTAGATTTTATGTATAAAGTTAACACTTTTCTTGCCATATTTGATATAAACTTTCTTATGAGTAACTTATGAGTTACATTTGTCTTAATGCCTCAGCTATTAGACCAAAGAGCCTAAACGCAACCCAAAAGAGTTGTTGCTTATGCTGTTAATATTTATCATTTACACTACACTGATAATACTTGACTATAAAATCCACACTACTTGCCTCTATACAAAAAAACCCTTGTAAATAAAGTTCACCACGGTTGACCTAAAGCTGTTCCATTAATTTAACCAAAGGCAAATGCCGGCTGTGTTTCAATATAAAGGTGCCTTGACATTAGGTGTGAAGAATCAAAAATGTGTTTCAGAGCCCACACATTGGTCTTTCGTCTGTGTCACTGACCTCACACACCCGCTGTAGCTACATGTGCATTGTTCCCATGAATGTTCATTTCCAGTATTAACAGCTCTTGCTTTGTTTTGGAATGCCGAGGTTGAGTGAAATTTGTTAAATTGCTTTTCAAATGATTTCAGTGATGTCCTCACCCCTAACTGTGCCATACAATAAAATGTTTGTATAAACGTTTGTTTTTATACCAAAAGGTAGTTCTTTTTATTCTCCTGACACATTAATGCAATTGAACCAAATCATTATTATGAAATTTTTTTGAATTATTAAATATGTAAATATTACTCCATCTCAAAGAAGGATGTATAATACTAACGTTATCGTGCTAAACAGGGGCCTTATTTATAAAGCGTGTGTATGCACAGATTTGATTGTAAAGTGTGCATACGCAAAAATCTACAGCAAAAGTCCATATTTATAAAAACTCACGTGGAAAAGTGATTGGCTCCACGTTAGGGTCTAAGCAGATGTACGCACTTTTGCTTGTCCGATTGCTGCAGGTTTATGGCAATATAAGCCATTCTTGCTGCTCAAAATTGGGTTTAAACATTGACAAGCGCTCTTTTATATGTCTATGACGTTAATAGGGCACTGGTTAAAGGCGGAGGTCTGAAACTGCTCAGCTGCGCACAAGTTCAAGATCATTTGTAATTTATAAATTTCACATCTGAAAGAAAGGGAAATGCGCATTTTCTGTGTCTAAGTTCGGTTTATGAATCAGAGGTACGCATTTTTGATAAATGATTGTAAGATGAAATGTAGGATGGTTTCTACGCAGCATTTTATAAATGAGGCCTCAGGTGTAGCTTTGAAGGTACCACCCCAGTCAGGGCTAGCCCAGGCACCAATGATTTGCAATACATACACTGTTCACAAGAGGGTGCACTTTCAACAACAAAACTTTTCTTGAAGCACCTTTCAGTGATTTTGTGCCCTACACAAATGTCTGGGTTATTTTTAATTTTTAAATATTGGACAGAACACATGCTGGGTTAAAAATTACCTAATGTTGGGTTGTTGTTATGCAACCATGGGTTATAATAATCCAGCAGTTGGATTAAAACAGCTTTGGGTCAATTTTAACCCAGCTGTGTGTTCTGTCCAATATTTACCCATTATGGGTTAAAAACAACCCAGACATTTTTAGAGTGTAGGCAACTGCTTATCTTGCCTATGCCTCTGGCCGGCCCTGACCCTAGTAAGATTCAACCTTTGCTTTTATATTAAGAAAATAATTGTATATGAAGAGTTTCGTTGCAAAACAAGATAACCACCATTCTTTTATTTGTTCAGAAATCTTGTTTATTGGTTGTGCATTCCAATTAATTTCAATTCAACTGCAGTTGGTTTGTTTTGATTTAAACCTTCATAACTTAAAAACTACAGCTAAGTAGCACCATAAAACAAAATAATAACATGATAACATAACAATAAACATGTTTTGAGAAAATGTTAAAGAATGGATTTGTCTCGTTTTGCAACGAAACTCTTCATATACAGTGCTGTGTAAGGGTCTTAGGCCACCACCACCAGACTCGTTGTTTTAGAAGTTGTCCATCCTTATTTTTCAATCTATTTTATTAAGATTCAAACAGAAAATACAGGAAATATGTAAAAAAAAAATTCAGGACTAAATTTCTTCTTTAGGCATCGTCTGGGTTTATTGTGACCTCTCTTGACACTAAACACATCTTGAGCGTTTTTGAGCAGAATGAAGTAAAAAAAAAATATTTAAAATGAGAAATTAGGATTTAATTTCATTTATGTTTAAGATATCCTGCAGTTTCCTGCTATTGCTTAAATGGAAGGGGAGTTTACCCTAAAAACTTGACACTTCAGTTTACATTTCTATACAGTTTTTAATACTATATACACATTTCCTGTATTTTCTGGATGTATTCTATTAAAGAGACTGAGAAATAATTATATATGATCACTATAACATTGCAAAAACAACAAATCTAATTCTGTCATGGTGGCCTGGGTCTTTTGCACAGTACTGTAGATGTTGATTCATTAACAGTATGGCCGTAACTGGTTATGACTGGAAAGCAGAATTTTTCTGGTTTGGAGTGTTGAGCAAGCAGCTTAACCTCAGACTGTTCTTGGGAACTTGGTCTTATCAGTGCACTTTACTGTATAAGAAACGTTAAATGAACGCACCTTGTAAATAGACTGTTTTAAAATATTTTACTTAGTAATAATTGATTGGGATTAGGGCTGTCGCAAATAATCATCTCATTGTGATTTTTTGACCTCATCGCGATGATTTCAGATCACTGCAGTGATTGCACATCTCTCTAAAAAACACAAGGGGGAGTTGCAGCGTCTGTTTAAACAAGACAGTATGGCATTCCTTAAGGAACAGTATGTAGGATTGTGGCCAAAACTGGTATTGCAATCACAAAACTTGTGGCTAAATTTGGTACTGCAATCACACAACGAGTGGCCAATACACAAAATGACAACATAAACATCAGTTGAGGGCTGCAACTCCACTTTTTAAATGACAATATCCTGGCCGGACCACTGTTGTCAGTGATATAAGTATTTGAAATGAAAATGATTTCTTAATGTCTAGTGACATATCAGGGCCATTTTATGATTAATTGATATAAATTTCTTACATACTGTTCCTTTAAGTGACAGTGTAACGCGATTGCAAAGCCATTCAATACAGTGGAAAAACAGCATATAACGAAATGCAGCAAAACTTATGAACTGACAGGTAAAACCTACATTTCCAAAACAGCATTACAAATTTAGAGAAGTGAAAGATGCTATTCTTAAGGATCTGTAAGGAAATTATTTTTTGCAGCCACTACAGACATGTGGTCCATTACTAATATGATCTTAGTATGATTGGCTATTATTTAAGGACTGCTCTGGTATATTCAGTTTATTTTATTTGCATTTTTATTTGCATTTATTTTTCAGACACTTTATTGTGTTCATTTCTTATAAAGAATTTTCTTTTTTTTTTAAAGATATATTCATTAAATCATTTCTTTTTAAATATGTGCAATGTGTATTAATGTTTACTGCCAGGTAAACCTTGCACAAGATTTAATTTAAATAATCACAACAATGTGTGAAATTTATTTCATAAACAAACAAAAAAAGTATGAGAATTAAATGTCAAAGCAATAAAACAGGCAATTAATCGTCATAATCTTCAAAGCCCTAAAACATTAATCATAATCGACACAATTTATCAGGCAATTAACCGTCAGCCAAATGTCATAGCCGTGACAGTCCTAGTTGGGATGTTTAAAGAGATCATTTTAAAAGCAACACCCAAAGGAAAATGATATTGCTCTGATAGCTCAGGGAATTTGATGGAGTCCTCAGTTAAGTTTCATTTAGATATCAACATAGTGTCAGATGTTTCTTCTAAGATGGCTAAGGAGAAATAAAAATAGAAACAAATGAGACAATTGTTAAAATACAAACTGTGAAACTATTGTGAATGTAAAAGTGATATCATTTAAATTCAATGAGACTTGTTTGCATTTATGCATTCATACTTTTGATTGCAGACTTTACAAAGCTGAGCTCAGTTTGTGACATTGTTGAGAAAGTTTCTCTTTCTCATGAGAAATATCTGAGACACATTAAACTCAAGAAGTTTGCTCTCCATTGATGTCTAGGAGAATATTAAAGACATCTCTCTCATGTGTTTTTTGTTTTGTATACCTGTATGTGTTTACAACTGTTGGTCTACAATTGTCTCTGCACATCCAGTTATGATAGGAAAAGATATTTTAACATACATTTAAACTAAGCATATGCGCATATTAAATAAGCTGAATTTGCCAACATTGGCCAGGGGAGGGCACTCTATGCCCACTTTATATTTGCATCACAGCCACCTGAGCTCTGATGCCTTTAAAGTGCACATATTATATTACCAAACAATCCTTTGAAGCCTTTATTCTCAATACATTACTTCAAGCTTCTGACCCACAATTCATTCAAAACCAGTGTGGGAGCTTTGATTCAGCTCAATACTAACTTTAATCTCATATACACTATATACACAAAATAGCCTAATGATAGATACAGTCAAGATAATGTCATAAACTGGTCTGTAAGGTCAATCTGACATATCAGTTAGGTTATGACTAACTAAGAGAGAGAGAGAGAGAGAGAGAGAGAGAGAGAGAGAGAGAGAGAGAGAGAGAGAGAGAGAGAGAGAGAGAGAGAGAGAGAGAGACCTCTTTTGCTGCATTTAACATTGATGCAAAGCAACCCAGAGTCGCCACTGTCTGTCACTGTGGGTCATTTTACCGAGGTTTCCTAGAAATGTTTAAGGATAAGGTCCTCTGGCCTTTAGACATAAGTTAACTTGCTAATTATTGACCAAAGACACAGCCCAGAGTCACCTACATTTTACAACCCTACTAGTTGCATTGGACAAAATGCACAGCATTAATGGGATGAAACTGAAATGTCGAATCACATGAGAGTTTGTAAGTATTTCACATGTTGGTTAATTTGTATGAATTTGTATGAAGTGAGTCGTACAAAAAATTTATTATCTTAAAAAAAAAACTAGATCAAAACCCCACCCCTAACCCCAATGTCACAGGGGTCAAAGCAAACCATTCAATAATCTACGAATGTCATACGAATGTCATATGGTCATACGAATAACACTGTAAAAAATGTGAGTTGGATATACTTAAAAAAAATACTTAAATGGGTAACACCTATAGAAAAATGTAAGCTATTTCCACTTTAATGTTTCACTTTCACTCTCACATGTTAACAATTGAAGTAATTCTTTTTAAAGGGACACTCCACTTTTTTTGGACATATGCTCATTTTTAGCTCCCCTAGAGTTAAACATTTGATTTTTACCGTTTTGTAAACCATTCAGCTGATCTCCGGGTCTGGCGGTACCACTTTTAGCATAGCTAGCATAATCCATTAAATCTTATTAGACCATTAGCATCGCGCTCAAAAATAACCAGAGATTCAATTTTTTTCTATATAAAACTTGACTTTTCTGTAGTTACATCATGTACTAAGACCGACAAAAAATGTAAAGTTGAGATTTCTAGGCCGATATGGCTAGGAACTATACTAGGGCTGAACGATACATAAAATTTTCATCGTCATCGCGATATGAACTCACGCGATGAACACATCGCAACAGACAGCCGTGACGCGATGAATGAAGGGAAAACAGTAAACGCATGTAATAAACGTTTGACCCATCACGTTTAGTCCTGAAGACATGTGCTGCGTCCGAAATCGCCTACTACCATACTATATAGTATGCAAAAAGCACTACTTTGCCTACTATATAGTATGGAAGTAGGCGGTTTCGGACGCAGCGATGGTTATTAGGCCAATCAGGGGAACCCCCAAGTCAGCTACGCTCAGATTGATATGTGAGGTGTCAGTTGCGACGCTGTGCCTGTTAGCAAAAACGATGGCAGAGGAAGGAGAGAAGAGTGAGGAAAATGTGTTGTCAGACGAAGACCTTGTGGTGAAAATGAACAGCACTTCAGCTATGGAATTATTTTGGATTTCGGAGAGATGACGCCGCAAACACAGGTACTGTGGAAGCGGTGATTCTCATATTGCGTCTATTGCGCGCTCAAGTTCATTATTTCAAATGTATGTGTGCTCTGGAAGCGCCGCGGTTGCGACACGCTCGTTTTTTCCAGGTATTTCAAAAACATTTTAACTTTTCAGAATGACACAAGCGCAGCGTGCAGGTCATGTGACAATAACCTACGTGTCTAGTGTTTTCCACGTGTTTTTAGGCGCGACATGTGAATGGCCCCTAAAACATGAAAAAAAATATTTATCGCAATTCACATCGTCATCGCAACATTAAACAATGTCATCGCACATCGCAACTTTTCCTCACATCGTTCAGCCCTAAACTATACCCTCATTCTGGGGTAATAATCAAGGACTTTGCTGTCGTAACATGGCTGCAGCAGGCGCAATAATATTACACAGTGCCCGAAAATAGTCCCCAGCTATTGAAAGTAACCAAGGGTACTATTTTTGGGCAGTGCGTAATATCACTTTGCCTCCTGCAGCCATGTTACATCAGCAAAGTCCTTGATTATTACGCCAGAATGAGAGTATAGTTCCTAGCCATATATACCTAGAAAATAGCAACTTTTAATTTTTCGTCGTTCTTAGTACACGATGTTATTACAGAAAAGTCCAGTTCTAAATGGGAAAAATATCAAAACTCTTTGGTTATTTTTGAGTGCTATGCTAATGGTCTAATCAAATTCAATGGATTAAGCAAAGCTATGCTAAAAGTGATACCGCAAGACCTGGAGATCAGATGAATGGATTCCAAAACAAAACGTTTAACTCTAGGGGAGCTGGAAAATTTGCATATTTTCAAAAAAAGTGGAGTGTCCCTTTTAGCCACCTCATAAATTACGTACAAATTGTCATGAGATTAACACTAAAAACAAACGGTGCTGTACATTATAAAGCAAACCTTTGCTTGTGCAAGCTATAGAGTATGCATTTGTGGGTTATCAGCATAGTGAATGTGTGTAAAGCAGCGTGTGCGATCGTCCATGTTCGGGGTTATGCACACAGATCGATGAGCACGAGTTAACAGTTGTCTTTAAACTCTTTATTTGAAACTCATCTTTTTCTCCCACTGTTTATCAATTGGGAAAACATGCCCTTTAGCCTCATTTACGCACGTGCTGGCGGTAAAGTGACTTGTATGAATGGATGACCTTCGACCTGGAATGAAGTAAACTACTCAGACGCTCATACATTAGCAGTGATAGAACATACTGTACAGAATTGACTTACACTTATTACACGACTGCTTAATAAATAAATAACTACATGTAGATTCATTTGAGCTGGGCTTTATAGATTTTTAGCTTTTTCTTACAAATCGTAAAGCAACATCATGAGTTATCAGCTACAGTCATTATTTATATATATTTCATTCTGAGATTGACCGATCAGGATCAAACATTATGGAGAGCATTAATATGAAATGTCTTTTTATATACAGTAGTCTTTTATTGTCCATCTGTCCCATCTCAAAGTGACCTTCAGCACACAGATATTTGAGTACGTGCGAGTGTTAATGGGGTAAGAGGAGAAGCTAAAGAGTATTGTGAAACTCTGTCGGTCAAAGGGGAACACCAGTAGATCGAGGTGAGGGGTCTCTGTTGTCTAGGAATGAGACCAGAGACACAATAGATCATGCATACTGACCTTTCTAACTTTGAGAAAACATTTGCGACACACTTTAAGGAGGGTGTAAAACACAGCGTGCAAATACTGTATATTACTGTAATAATCTAACAATGGATTGATGTCTTCTTTGAGTTAATGAAACAAAAAATGAGCACAACAAATATATCTGTGGTTGGCCAATAAGATGAATGAGAATTGCTACGTGTGTGGGACTTTCAAGTGAACATTCTCTATTCAACAGTCTACAACTCCGTAATGAGATAAGATATGAAAATGTAATGAATACAACATATGTGCTCAAAACTTCCTTCTTTCATTTGGTATGAGATTTGTATTGGGATGTAGTAAATGTTAGACAGTGTGAAAAGTGTGACAACTTTCCCGCACTTAGATCAGGGTTATAACATGCTTTGAATAAATCATCTCCTGAGGCTGTCTCTAAGGATGTATTTTCGTAGCTCTGATATCGTGCATTTGATAAGCTTCGGACATCTCAGCATTAAAACAGGTCTGTCTGATATGCAAGCTTTGATAATGTGATGCTATACAGTGGCCGTGTTTTCCTCCACCCCCACTTATCTATGCCAAGAGCACACAAAGGGCAAGTCTCAACACTCAACAGACTTCTTTTTTTTTTTCTTAAGGTTATTTCATTATTTTCCCTCTGTCATAATGAAGGCAAACAAAGAGCCGTTTTGCTGCCCTGTGCCTCCTGAGCCATGACTCATGAGGGAAGAGCGCAGTAAGTTTTGGTTTGCTGTGCCCAGAGGCAAGCTGGCACATAGCACAGCTCTTTCACCTGTGTTCACCTGTACGGATAGCAAAAAGAATCACAAGCACACATAAAAGCGGAATCAGATCTGGTTATACACTTGATTTTTACATCACATGTACAGATTGCATGCTTTGATGCTATCAATATTAGTTTTTCATTGACTTTTATGTAATGTGTTAATGCAAAACCAATGACATTTGAATGTTGTGGAACAGTGTAGATAATGTAAGTAAAATTTTCTTTAGTGCATAACTTGCCAAGACATAAATGTACAACCCAGTCTCACGGTAAGTCGTGTTAACTTATAGTAACCAAAATGTCGATTAATTTATTTGTGTTTGTTTGCTGACACGAATTTCCACAGTTTTTTGTGTCTCTGAAGACGAATGTCTTTTTCGTCCTTCCCTAACCCTAACTTATCGTGTCATTTTATATTTTGTTTTCTGATTTTTCTTCTATTTTTTGACCATTGTCGCTTGGGGTTTGGGTTAGAATCACTTGTGACTTCCTTACCCAAACCCCGACTCTAACCCCACCTCCAGACGAGAATAGTTTTAAAAGCGGATGAAAAACATGTGCATAAAACCAATGCATAAAATTACATCCTAATGCAATCCCTGAATCTAACCCTAACCCCAAGCGACAATGATTTAAAAATAGGAAAGAACGATGAGAAAAAAATGACACGATAAAGAAAGTCGTGGCGCAGACACAAAAAGCCATTCATAGAATTTCGTGCTGGGAAGGACGATAAAGAGACACAAAAACAGTGTAAATTCGTGTCAGCAAACACAAATATATTCATTTTCGTTACTATAACATGACTTGCTGTGAGACTGTGTTAAAATGTATGTGTCCTGTTAAGTGCTTAGAGATTTTGTATTTGCTTGCTTTTTTAAAAAGCCCTCTTCGTGCGTGCGCTTATGAGTGTGTGTCCATTTGAGTATGTGTGTGCGTCTGTGCGCAGAGATAACAGCTCACTTTAACATGTTTTTGCGCTCAAATAGTTTAAAATGACTGGAATGCTAACATTTGCAAGGTTTAAAAACACATGCAAATAATAAACTTTCTATATGAATGATAATTTATATATGAATGATGCATATTTGAGCCATTTTTTTTCTTTAAAGAGATTATTATCATTTATGCGTGATTTCTTTTGAGTTTATTTTGTGTTTTATCTGAATGGGTGGACCGGTCGTCAATCCGAGTGGGCCAATGCCACCCTTGCCCTTATGTAGCCTCGTCACTAGTCTGCACCGACTGTAAAAAAAAGATGGACGATGCTCGTTCGCTCTCTTTCATTGGTGAAAAGTAAAGCCGCCAATGTCCCGATATGGCGCAGACATCTTGGGTCTTGAGTCTGCGCAGTAGCGATTTCGGGACCAGTCCTTCGCAGTAGCAGGAAGTAAAGCCACAAAATCAAGGCCCCGCACTCACTCTCGCAGAATGCGCATATCACACTATATCACAGCTGTCAATCATGACGTGACACCACCATTTTTATAGCATTAAATACTAACTAATGTAACGTGGGCTGCTCACACAAAGCAAGGGTGAGTAGAATCCAGATGCAAAAGAGGTTTTATTGTAAAATCCACTTAGGCAGGCAAACAAATCCAAACAGGGCAATCCAAACACGTAATCCACAGAACAGGCAATAGTCGAGGCAGGCAGCAAACAACCAGAATCCAATAAACAGGCAACAGGTCAGAAAACAGGAACAGGTAAACAGAATCAGGATACAAGACAGAGAATGCTTGGTAGTGCAGGAGATAGACATACATACAATACTTCCCGGAGTGATAGGAGTTTGGGCCAGTTTTATAGAAACAAACAGGAAGTGGAATGTGAAGCATGGCCAGACATGATATCAAAATAAAAGCCAGAACAGAACAGGGTGTTAAAATAAAAGTCCTAAAAACAAAAACAAACAGAACACAAGACAAAAACCCTTACAACTAAAAACAAACTTATTTTAAAAACAAAAACTTCAATTTACATCAGTGTTTTAAAAACTACGTAAATGACAGAAACCAGCTTTGGAAAAAAGATAATTGAAGTGTAATTAAATTGTTTAGTTCGTCAAAGTCCCTTTGAATACCATGGGGGAGGCAGGGTTTATGACCTATACTAGGACCAGTCACCAGGTGGCGATCAAGACGTTTTGTCTTCACTTTTCAGGGCTTGTGCTGCATGCTTGGTCTGCACATATACGCATCTTTGCATATCGTCTGCACATGTTTCTGGGATTGGCTGCACTGTTGGTTAGCACAAAGTCAAAGTCTTAAAGGAACAGTATGTAAGATTGTGGCCAAAACTGGTACTGCAATCACAAAACTTGTGGCTAAAACTGGTACTGCAATCTCACAACTGGTGGCCAATACACAACATGACAACATAAACATCAGTTGAGGGCTGCAACTAGAGGTCTGCTCGGGTCCAAAGAAATGTACCCGACCCAAAATGACCCGAATCACTTCATACCCGAACCCGACGTGCATAAATAAAACATTTTTAAAGAAAGACCCGACCCGAGACAAACCCGAGAGAATTAGACCCGAGTCCGACCCGAACTAGTGAATTTTTTTTTTTACCCGACTGGAACCGAATGTAAACGGCACTGACGTGTGTGCATTCTGCAGACCCACGCGCAGCAGTCAGACAGAAAGAAACTCCGGTGGCCTTGCACCAATTTGGCGAGCTGCTCCATTCGTTTTACTTTGTTATCTGACGACGACACCAACGTAACCGCTAAAATGTACATTTATAATTGACTGACATGTTTGTCTCAACGAAAATGAACCTTCCGACAACCACACAATGTCACAAGCGCTCTTGGCAAACAGATGAGAGGTTTGAAAAGGACATTGACGCACACAGGCGAGAGAGTTGGGGTCTTCTCGGGTCCGTTCAGAAAAAACACATTCATTTTAAATTACCCGAGACCCGATGCCGCTATTATTGTACCCGACCCGTGTCCGAGGCACATTTGAAACTTTTAGACCCGAACCCGATCGGGTCTCGGGTCGGACCTCGGGTTTTCGGATCTAAGTGGACCCGTGAAGACCTCTAGCTGCAACTCCACTTTTTAAATGACAATATCCTGGCCGGACCACTGTTGTCAGTGATATAAGTATTTGAAATGAAAATGATTTCTTAATGTTTAGTGACATATCAGGGCAATTTTATGATTAATTGATATAAATTTCTTACATACTGTTCCTTTAACACAACTCAGAAATCACTTATATCTGTCAGAAGAAAGTGGTCAAAATATGTATCCCAGTCGTCAGTGAGACTGTACCTACATGTTTATTTTTTTCTAACAGTGAAGTATGTATTTATGTTAAAGGTGGTGTGCGTGTGTACATTTTAGCGGCCTCTAGTGGTGAGATTGGGAATTAACCCCGCATTTTTAAAACGCATATGGTAGCCACCACAGGACAAACATGTCGTCTTTTTGTAGAGCAGTTTGTCTGTTAAGGACTACTATAAAAAACATTATGGGGACTTCGGGGACCCGCATGTATGTATATAAAAACGTCTCATTCTAAGGTAATAAAAACAATACAGTTCATTATGTAAGGTCTTTATACACCACTGATAATATAGTTGTGTATATTATATTGCATTTCTGTCAAGAGATCCTCCTAAAATTTACACACTGCACCTTTAAGTGTTTTGAGTAAAAAGTGCACATTATGCATGCATTTTGGAACGGCTCTGTAAGGTTAAGTTGTATCATCAGGCCTGAGAGGAGACGAGGTCGAGTTTTACTGCCTGACTGTGTCCTTCTGTTACCCTCTGACCACATGACCCGAGCGTGTGCCAACCAACAAATAGTCAAATACTCTACAGTACTGTACTGTATGTTCCTTGTGTGTGTGCCCTGTACCTGTAGGGCAAACACTTCCAAAACATTCACATTGTTCTGCGAAGAGAAGTATCAAAGCATTGTTTTGTCAACCTGTACTGCTTTTCATAACACCACACTATGTTCTCATTTAATAGCTGTGGCTAGTACATGGAATTGGTCTGTAAATCGTTTTAAAGACCGCTTTCATTTAGGTTTCTGACATTAGTGCCACCAGTCTCTGATTCAGTGTTGACATGTTGGTGATTCTGGAGCTTAACACGTAAAATGTGGCATGGGCGGCTAACTTGGTCGCGTTGAAATATTAATCAGATGTAGCATTAGCCACATGCAATGGTGGCAGTAAAGCATGTAATATAGTAATAAAGAGCACCCATATGTCTATATCCTTTATGATGACACATTCTTTCAAAACAAGCGTGTTTCTTTTCTGATTTTGCTCTTGGGCCTGAATCATCCCGGTAAGCGTGTCACAGAAAGAGAGTCCCAATTCAAGCTTCTTTTGTCTCATAATAGGGTACTGCCAGGTTCTGTCAAGCTATTTGGGCACGGCATGAGCATGCTGTTCCAGAACTGGAAGATTGCTCCCATAACTATTGGAACACTGTGTGTGCCAAAGAGCTCACTGTCTGCCAAAATAACTTTGCTGTTGGCAATACCCAAACAAATAGCAACTTTCCCCAGCATACACGTGCTGAAAAGACCATAATTTCAAGGCTGGTTCAGACTGGTTTATGCTAGTTTGTGGTAGTGGACCAGTAGCAACAGTGTCTGCCAGCTGGTTGACCAGAATAACATTTCTGGTAAAGCTGGTTAAGTAAGGAAGCATCACTGATTGAGTTAAAAATGCATGATGCACCCATATTCAAAATAACAACATTGTCAAAAATGGTTCCAAGCGGTTATTAAGGCAGCAGCCTCTAAATTATAAATCCTTATATGGAACATTTAGGTACAGAGATGTATACATTTGGTACCAATATGTACCTCTGATGTACTAATATCAACTGTTTAGGTGCAAAGGTGCACTTGAAAGTGCTCCATTCACACATGACAACCAAACCATTGAAACACCACGGCACTAATGATTTTAGCTTTAAAATGTGTAATATAGTAACATTAAAAAGCATCAGAATTAACACAATACTGTGTTCTACCTTGCACAATGTGTAAGTTCAACATAAGAATGTATAATTGTAAATTTTATCTCATTTTCTGCTGAAATTCTCATTACCGCAATGTGTCCGGCTGTGTTTGAACATGCGTTATGTTGTAATTTAATCAAATTAACACAAACATATTAAGAAAAAAAATAAATGGATGTTTTGCTAGACTACTTTAGATGACAGAAAAAATATTTACTGAATATTCATGTATAATAATAATGAAGAAAATTAGGAAAATGATGTGTCCATGCCTGATGTTCTCATCCTCCGCAACACTTTTTGAGAACAGTTTAAGCACACATACAGAATTTTAATAAAGTTTGATTTTGAGTGACCAAGCACATGGAGCAGTTACTTCAAGATGGCTACCAGGTAAAGTCATTTTTTTACAGTTAATTTGAAATATTGTCTTGTCAGAATGCTTACACAACATTTTGATTATCATTACCGCAACAGATGCTTATTAAATGTTAATTTAATTAATAGAAGCATAATACTTTGATTTTAAATGCATGTGCAGAATCTCCAAATTATGTTCTTTCAGGTTTGTCATGTCATTTTGAAAATATGTCAGTGTTGATGTTTTCTGACTGTTGCGGTAATGAGATTTTTTTAGGACTAATTTTTTAAATTATGTTACAAAAAGTGTTAAATGATAAGTAAAAGTTTTTAAATTAATGTTCCCATTTACTCCAGACTTTTTTTTCAATGTCTGGTGGGAAAAAAAGTAAATTTAAGCAATTTTTACATTTTCATGCTTGACATTTTTAAAACCAAGTTTTCGTGAGAATCACCCACATATAGTAACACTCCAAAAAAGTTTAAACAAGATGAACATGCATTTGGATTAAATCATTTGTAAAGTAAAATCTCATATTTATTATTAAATATGCATATTTATATAGATTTATTAATACATTTCATGTAAATGTCATAAGAAGTTAAACACTTTGCATGGTTAGCATTAATGTGACTATAAGTGAATCATAAGGAAAATATCTTTACTTGGGGGTAGTGAGTCATTTAAAAGCTATGCATGCCAATGTTGAACTCCACCGCTGGAAAATATCAGGATTGATTGACAGGTTTTGTTTGTAATGATTGTAGGAATAAATTCACTTTAGCAGGTGCTTATTATACACTGTCTTCTGAAGTATCCTGTTACTGTTTAACAAAGTGTACATTTGTCTCAAGTGGTTCAAAGCTTTTCAGATCAGTTTGCTCAAAAGAACCAAGTGTGATTCCTTTATTAGAGTCATGCATTTATTAGCTGATTCTAAAGAGCTATCAGAAATACAGAATACATTAAATGAATCCTGAATTATTGTGAACATGTGTCTGGTCACTGTCACGTATTTGTTAGGCTACACAACTGTTTTGTCCTATTTATAAACCATTGTCGGTATGGTTTAGGGTTATAGTTACATAAAATGACTTCCTTACCCAAACCCAACTCTAACCCTAATGCCAGGCAACAATGGTTTAAAAAATAAAAAATAAATCATGAAAAAAAGGTATAAAGCAATACTTAAAGTGACTTCCTAATCGCTTCCGAAGGGTCAATGATTTGAAAATAGGACAGTTGAGTAACAAATACGTGACAGTGACACGTAAACAGAAACTTGTGACATGTTTACGAAAAAAGGCGGAAAAACGTGTCTGTGTCACAGAAAAGACTCACAAATTTACGTGACTATTATGTACATAATTTCGTGATACAGGGTTGACTCAATACACCAAAAAACATGGTTACTACACTTTTACCACGAAAATACCATAGTTAATTTTGTAAAGAGTACAGTAGTGGTCAAAAGTGATGTCCAAGGGTACACCCTCAGGTTAGATCAATCACCAAACCGACGAAAGGCTCAAATGACTCCCATAGTAGAATAAAGAACCTGATCTCACGAATTTCCGTGGGATAGTCACCGAATTTTTTGTTAATTTTTCCGTGGCATTCTCACGGATCACCGCATTTTTCTGTGGCCCTACCACATACTTTCTTTTCCGTGGCATTCTCACGGATTCGTTACTCAACTCTTTTGTCCTATTTTCTTACCATTGTCGCTTCGGTTTAGGGTTAAAAAAGCTATTAAGCTTCAATTTAAATGGCTATAGCATGTTAAACTAATTTTAAATGCATAACATTTTATTAAAAGAAAACAAACAAGCATTTTTACAACGTCTGCCTCTCAACCATTTAAACCATTAACCTTTTAAAAACCGAACAACAAAACAGAAACTCTATTAAATACTAATATAACAACATACTAGACATTAATAAGTCTCATCTTTTCTTATCTTAATTAAAAATGCATAAAATAACCCTTTATTTTGATATTAACTCTTATTATTCAGTCTCATGCAAAGCATGCTGGGAGCTGGAAATTCCCAACCAGTTTTAGCAATGTTGTTTTACAACACCAATTATTCATGTAGTCCCAACTTAAAAGTTTTTTTTACTTTAAAGGTGACATAGAATGATTGAACGGAGTATTTATCCTTGTTCTGTGATGTGACATGTAGACAAATTTTTTTTTGTTTGGGTCTGTAATGCCTTAGAAGCTTCCTAAAAACCTCTCTCAGATAGCTCTATTAGGGTGGGGGATTTTAAACAAGTGGTTTTGCACCTATTTGGCTCCCCCTACTGGCTTAACTTGCAATCTCATTACTGATTGGCTGACTTTGCTGCCACTCAAAAAATGTAGCCAATTATTTTAAAGTGGAGGGGCAGTTAGATGCCTGTGATGTCATAAGCATCAGTTTTTCAGATTGGGCTGTTTTCTGGCTGACATTTCTAAAAGAGGAATTTCTATGAGACTGAGATGTTTAGCATGTTTAGCACTTTTTGTATGTTTGTGAATGTGGGTAGACTACCATTATTCAACAAAGACAAGGTAAAAATGGTTTTTCATTCTCTGTCCCCTTTAAAATAATGTTTCCAAAAAAGTTTCAGTCGTTCATCCGCTCGAAACAGGGTGAACGGCACTTTCACATTTGCTTTGCAGCCCTCTATCGGCCAAAACCTCATTAAAGAAGTTTCCAACCGTCGGGTCGCGGTCCTGTAGTTCGAGTGAAAACTACAAAAACTTGCTTTACGGCAGACCTACAATCCAAGCAGAGCCAGCTTTGCTGCAGTAGGCTAAATTATTTAAGACAGTGGTAATGGAGCAAAGAGCAAAAACTCTTTAGTGTTGCTTTAAAACACATGATATGCCTAAAAAACACTTTAGGGCAGGGTCCTGAAAACCAATGTTGACATTTGAAATCACCTAAACAACCTACCCCAATAGAATCTGGGCTGCGTTCCCCGAAACCTTCTTAGCTCTACGTCGTTCTTGAGTTGTACCTTAAGCTTTACCTTATCGTTAAAACGTGTTTCCCGAAACGTTCTTAGTTACGTATCACTTCTGTAAGTGATTCGTTCGGAAGGTTGGTCTGGAGCACTCTTAGCTATACCTTATCCCACTTGACTCCGCTAGGGGCCATGACTGTGATAAAAGCTTGTGTAGATTTCAGTCTATATAACTAAATATCTGTAAAAAAAAAAGTTTAAGTACACTCCGTGTTAAATAAGGCATTTTTTTTAATTTAAAGAATAAAATATTCAGATAATTAGACATTATTACACTGATGGTTGTTAGATTTTTAATTATTTTTTTCAAAGGAATATCAGCTTCGAACTATTATTAGAGGCTTAAGAAACTATTAAAAAAAGAGTTTGGGTGGAGGAGTTGGTGAAACTATGGCAGGCAGCTACACAGCGAATCTTAGTAGTTCATTTGTGCATTTCAAATCCGTTAGTTTACCGTCTATTTTAGCTGCAATAAAACGAATCAAGTAAAATCGCATGCCACGGGAGCACATTCATCACGAAATCATAATTGTTGATTTTCCTAAATATTATTATTGATGTTAATTCGACGTTGCATCGAAGTTTTTTAATGTTTTCTAACTTTGAGGCAGCTGCATGTCATATTCTTTAAAAACATTCAAAATAAACTGCTCCACTTGATTACTGCTTGTATAAGGTCAACAAATTTTCCACATTAAAACTAATCAAAGCTAAAATGTAAAGCAATCATAATATATATTTAAATATCATATAATATATATTTTTATGTTATGTTTAAGGTAAAAACAGACAGGCGCCCATTAAGCGTTATCCGCATTGTAAACGCGCTGCTTGCGCATCCATTGTCCAAGCACAATAAACGCATGAATTAATGAACAACAATTTGATTTTATATATTTTAAGTGTAATGCACAGCCAAGCCAGGTGACTTGCACGACCCACCTTATTCCCCTGTGCAACGCATTTATTGGAAACCCCTAATATAAATTATCCTTTAAAGTGAAGGCATAATGGATCCATTGGAGCAGTTTATGCATGATACGTTTGGAAATGAATTGCGGGTTTTGCATGGGTTTGATATAAAATAAAAGGTTGAATTTAGTTGTTTGCAATTTGAAATATTTTTTACAAGATATTTCTAATACATTTAACTTGAACTAATTCTGAAATGTTTCTTTAATAAAGAACTGCGCTATCTCATAACACAGCGAAACCTATTACATAAAGTGAATAATTGATTGTCGAGCAATCGATATCAACCTATTCAGCACCATCGCCGTGGACAGCACCTGGTAACGTCGTACGTAAGAAGGAAAACCTTAAGAAACCCGCTAAGTTACAGTTCGGGAAACACGCCTAGAAAAGGTAAACCTGTAGTTAAGGTTTAACTTAAGAGTCTTCGTAGCGCGCTAAGAGACAACGTTGTCGGGAAACGCAGCCCTGGACCTTCTTTTGATAGACCTGCCCCATACATACGCAACCCAGACAACAATGACGGTTAGTAGACACGCATCTTACTGCTGATTGGCTAAAAGCGTTTTTCAGAAATCGTGCACTCCGCCTTTAATATTTTTCATTAAAACAAAAAAAGCTATTTTAATGGATTAAATGAGCAAATTTTTATTGTGTTAAATATAATACATTTTTCAGTGTGGAAGTCAATAGGGCCTCTAATTGGTTTGGTTACAAACATTTCTCAAAATATCATCCTTTTAAACAAAAATATTTATACAGGTTTCTAACAACACGAGAGTGAGTAAATGATGACAGAATTTTTATTTTTGTGTGAACTATCCCTTTAATAGAAGCTGTAAATGGTGTGATTTGTTCCACATGGGCACAACCTGTGCACAGAATGATGCAGTACATGCCAAGAGTTACATGTCTGTCGATACAGGTCTGTATATTCAGAGAGCTTTAATTGGCACCTAACAGCCTTGCTGGTGAAATGTGTGAAGGGTTGGACAGGTTAAAAACATCCTGAACTGTTATAAGGCAGGACAAAATGTTTGTGCAACCACATTCTGGAAAACAATAATACACTTTTTCAGTTACCTTTGGTGACGCTAGTCCTGTAGAATTGACATGCCGCTACAAAGTCACAAACAAATTTAAAAGCAAATTGTGTGCACACTCATTATTGAGGACTGTCGAAATTGAAATGTGTGTTCTTGATAATTACACCTTGTGAAGTATGCATTATATCACCTGAATATATTAACAAACTAATTAAATATTCATGAGCTCATGTCTGTTTATCACTAGGAAAGTCTCAACAACATCTCACAAATCACGGTTGACTGTGTGCACTCGTGTACAGCATCATGATGTGTGACTTTATTTCATGAGCGTGCTTTCTATGAAAATCTGCGTAGCGTAGTAGTCACCTCTAAAGTGAACACATTGTGACAGATTGGATAGGGTATGACCTCTGATCAGTCTAAATCAAATGAAAGGCTCATCCCTCAGGTCACCACCTAAACACTTGAGCTATATGCTGATCAGAGATTACCCCACATACACAAACACATGCACACACACAAACAAGAAACACAATGGATAAATCATTTTGCTGCTGATGAGCAATGAAAGTTTAAGACACGTGGGGCTGAACAGACTGACCTGATATGAGGGGCACAGGGTTTAATACTTTATAATGCTTTAACTACTTTTCCTCATTTTACCTCACAGACGGGGACATGCAGGATGACACAAGGTCATATAAGTGCCTCACAGGTGGCATTAGGCTTTCCAGGATTTTCCAGTGTGTGGCATAGAATGATAATGCAGAAGATGGTTAAATCTCTTTAAATGTTCGCATCTCCCAAAGGTAACACTCTTAAAAATGAAAGTGCTATAATTATTCGCAGCGATGTCATAAAATAACCATTTTTTTTGGTTTCCTGAAACCCCAATTTCTCCTCTAATTTCAGGTCCCCCAATATTAAATGATGAATTACATTAGTAAGTCAATCTTTTAAAGAAAAGACTTTGTGAAGTATCTCCAAGTTAATGAAAAATGTTGAATGAATAAAAAACAATAGTAAGGCAAGAAAACTTGGTGTAAAACTATCATCTTGGAATTGATTTAAATCTCTATACACATCAGTAAAAACATTGTGCACCTGTTGAGCATGTCATGGGGATATGTGGTAATATTTCTAAATTGACATAATAAATAAAATTTAAATAAAATAAAATAAATATAAATAAAATAAAATTAAATAAAGTTTAGTTTTGCGTGCGCACGTGAAACTTTCGCGTGCTCACGTGAAACTTTCGTGTCAGCACGCAAAACGAAACTTTAAAAAAAATTCTGCACATGAAGGTTTCGCATGAGCACATGAACCTAAACTTTAGAATTTTTACTCCAATGTCACCTTAGGGGCTCAGTACGACTGTGACACAGTGAAAACAACGTAAATTACTCACTTATATTTAGGGGTGTCACGATTCTCCAAATCCTCGATTCGATTACATTTTCGATTCTAAGGTCACGATTCGATCCGATTCTCGATTTTTACATATTTTTTATATGGCATATAATTTAGACAAAAATGATATGCCATTATTTATTATTATTATTATAATACTTTAACATTAACATGCACATTGCACAACTCGCATGGGGGTTTGTGGGCTTCACTTAACGCGAGAGCTTGTAGAGAGAGGATTCCTTCTTGCACACACATGACTATGCGCGGTTGGCAGTTACATGGATCGGGCGGATGACGTGACAAAAAATAATATTTTAATTAAATTCGGTCGACTGCTTGTTATTAGCTGTGTCCTTCTAAGCATGCGACCTCTCTGCCTTTCATAGTGGCAGCCACAGATGTTCAAGAAGAGAACTGAAATGAGACGGTTTAGCCTTCTGAGGACCCACAATTTGCGTCACCTGCTGCACACGCCCCCAGTAGCGCCCACCGCGCCTGTCAGCAGAAAACAGCGGAGACATTTCTGACTTATTAAAATAAATATGTAATTAGAAAAATATTAATTTATTTTAGAACATATGACACATTGATGTAGATTAAACTATTCAACAGCATATCAAATAATCAACCTAGAAATATACGCAACATAAACAGAATAATATTAACACAAAACGTAACTTATAATACTAAAACAGTGACAAGAAAAAGTTTTCTAATAAATACACACTTTTATTTAATAAAGCTTTTAATTGTTTGGGTTATCCTCGGCTGTTAAGGATCCATTCGTTCTATCATTAACAGTGCGGAGAAATGAGGATGCATTTTGACACAGCTCTTATCAACGTTGGTGAAGGAGGTACGTGGCAAACTCAAAATTGAGAATTAAAAACAAAGGAAATAGATTGTCAGAAAAGGGTTGCCTGGAATAAGTTTTACAAAGTGGTAAATCAGGATGACACCAGTGCAGGCTATGTAATTTGTGCGTTTAATTTAGGCTATTTATTTATTTATTTTTGTCCCTGTGCCCCGATCGGAGACGGAGTTCACTGCTGATATTCTGAGAGCTTTCTAGTCTCGCGGCTGTCATCAGCAGCGTCTTGCATCGCCCAGTCCGCGGATGGCGGGCGGGTGCGGTTTGGAAAACTGGTCAGAAACGTTGCGGATGGATGGTGGACGGATAATGAGTTTTGTTATGCGGTTGCGGATGAAATAATAGTCCATCCGCGTATCTCTAACATGGAGTTAATGCACATGGACTTAATGCGTGTGTCTTGGACTCATAGCATCTGAAATAAATCCAGCATCATAAGCAGCTGCGCTTCTCTGTCTCACTTGCACGCGCTCTCGCATCTGTCTGAAGTCTGAACATAAACTAAAGTAGTAATCCTTATGTATTTGTTCATTTTTATGAGTTTCATGCAAGCTGAGGCAAACTATCCTTTGTTTTAAAATATAACCCGCTGCATCTTTGCGCCTCCCTCACTATCGAGCAGAGAGCTTCGCTCTGTCCAAAGTCAGATCACTGGTAATCCTGTTTATGATATGCATTTCAAGGAGTTGTAGCAATACATCCCTCGTGTTTAAAATATGATCGCTTTCTGCTGGACAGATGTTTTTAAAGGCATCTCTGAGAGTTTTTTTCCTCGCTTGGCAAGCCGACCAGACGTGAAATGGGGGCGTGGCAGCATCGACGATCCCATTTTTTAATTCGAAGTTCGAAGCTGTGACTTAATTTCGATCGATTTCGATTTAAACTGACATTTCTCTTTTGATCTACCATTTAGTACCACGCAGTTTTTACTCAGCATGTTGCAATGCATTCTGGGATTACATATGATGCAAAAAGAAGTTACAACATCTTACGTTTTCAGTAGTTTACCCATGTTGTCCTAACATGCAGGCAGGTACATATGCAGTTTACTATATTGGCACTTTTCCATTGCATAGTACCCCACGGTTTTGGTCAGGTTAGCTTACTTTTAAGCGCTTTTCAGCTTTCAGCTTTTACAGTTTTTTGTACCCAATACTTTTTTTAGTACCACCTCGGTTGGGGTTCCAAGCGAGCTGAGCTGATACTAAAACATGACGTGACAACATTGTAGATCACCTACAGTAATTTGTTTGAGAGAATCGTAACTAAAGCATCATTGCTAACACAAGATTAGCTTTACCTTCGTGCTTGCGTTGTCTCGAGCAAACCTGTGGTCATCTGCGCTTTGATGTAAGTTGCCAAACTCCCTTTTAGTGATGAAAAACATCCACAGGTTTAGAATCAGGAACACCATACCTGTTTCCAGGCTTGTGGTTTGTGGCGGCACATTCGCTTACGCCACGGGTGTTTGTACTAAAACTGTCATGCGAAACAGAACTAGTAATAAACGCAATGTGCAAACATCTATTAGTGGTGGTCAATTTTGATTTTGTGGCGGACTGAGAAATAAATGAATGTATGGGAATATATAGCATTCCAATGACGCTCTCACATGTGTGATGTCACAGCAGTCGGCAGTGCAAATATATGTGTATACAATAAAGTAAATAATTTTACAAAGCATGGGAAAAACAAGTAATCTGATCTTATTGGTTTATTGCTCCCTAGATAGAAATGAAGCAAGGTGTGGCAAGAAAAGGCATGGTTTAGTTTTACAGACACCCACACGTGCGGGCACACATGAAAGTAAACAGGTTTTAGGGCAGGGTGGGGCTGCTGGCCTAGGTTTACTGTGTTATTGACTTTTTTTGAAGGTTATATATACACTACAAAATCATAACAATAGCTTGCTAGTCTTTGAGTTTTTATGAATGGAAGATAAAACATTACCACAAGGGAAGAGGAACAGTGGGGAGAGCCATCGAAACCAGCAGACAGTGGAGATGGTCATCGGTTTCTTTCTCATGAACCAAGGGTTTGTTGAATCCTGATAATAAGACATAAAGTGGCAGTTTACCAGACAGGACTCATACTGGTCCCAGACTAAAATGCATGTTTGAGCTGCCTTAATTTAAAAACACCTGCACTGACATATTAACACTTATCAGATTTGTTTTGTCTCAAAATGCAAATCAGTAATGTTTTTGTAAGCTTGTAAAACTACTTAAATGTCCTAATATAACTAAGGCCTAGTCCTGGATCAATCTAAACCCTGTCCCATAATGTATGTTGTATATGAGATATGCATGTTTTTGATTAGTCTTTTTTAAAACTGTAAATAAACTTAAAGGTTTGCAGGGCTCAACAATGGATGATTTTTCTGCAGGCCACTATTTTGGACAAACATTGTTTTATTTCTACTGTATTGTCAGAAAAATGGTCAAAAAGTAGTCCCCAGCTATCATTGAGGTGGTTCCCTTTCAAAGAGTACACCTTTGTACCTAAAGTGTTCATATGTTAGAAGTGCAAGGTTCCAAATGGTACCATATTGTATACATCTCTACCTAAATAAATAGCAGATATCAGTGACCAACACAACTCTTCTGACCCAGAGTCATCAGATCAACCTTATTAAGTCTATTGTCTAAAGCTCTTTAAAGTAAAATACATTTAACTGTAAACACACACTAAACCACATATTTACTACCCTGATACACAACACATGCTCTGCCTTTGTGTCCTTGAGCAGTTTTTACGGTCTTTCAGTTTAGTAAAACTTTATTCTTTACACAGTTATATGAAACTCATAACTTTAAGTCACATTCTGTCAGCACGTGAGCTGAAAAAATCATTTGTGAATGCCCACCCACATAAGGTTACAAGCAAACACGGTCACACAAAAATCCATCCACACAAACACTTCTACAAAGGAAGCTATGCATTTACATGAATATTAATAAGATCACTATCACCAGTCTTCGCTTCATCTTTGTCTTTTTTCATGAATATGTTAATTCACGAAGGGAACTAGAAAACTCCCCCTCGGGCTGTGTGCATACGAATGTGGAGGTTAAATGAGGAAATACTCATTCACACATTCACATACACATGGGCAGGCACGGAAATGTCTGTGCACATTTCAAAACAATGACATGTAAATCACGAAAGACCTTTGACAGATCTTTCAAGTGGACAAATCGTCCAAACTGAATACATGTGGCGGTGGCGAGTATTGGTGGTAACTTTGGGGCTGTTTACACTTGGTATTAAGATGTGTTCATCGATCGGATCACAAGTGGACGAGAGAAACACGTTACGTTTACACCTGGTATTTAAATCCGTCTCTTTTGTCCACTTTCGAATGCTTCAGTCCTGAATACCGTGAGGGGGCGGTTTGTTGAGATGGTGGGCGAGTCTCTCTGCTGTCATTTAAGACATGATGAGTTTATATGGACGCGAACTAATATGTCGGAGTCCACTGCTTGTCTTGTAAATAAACATGTTGCACAGTGTTTTGTACATGTATATGTTAGAGCTTTCTCTGATATTTCAGCGCAATTGATGAAATAGGATCGCGTAACTTTCACACGCTTGTAAAATGAAACTGCGGAGATCAGCCGCTTTAGTTTTATCAATGAAAGGCTAAAAATAGCGCTGTACACTTTGAAAAGACGAAAAGACGTAAAACATTGTGTTTAGTACCTCAGATTAGATAAATGGGCGGAGAGAAGGTGGTCGCGTGTGGCTGTTCGAACACATTCAACCACATGTGCGTTCCGCAACAGCGATCCGATCGAAAGTGGTTTCGACTACCTCTGAATGTGGTTGAAAGTGCTCGAAAGTGGACGAGCTCAAAACTTTTTGAACACCATTTACACCTGGCATTAACATCGTCCACTTGTGATCCGATCGATGAAAACGCATGTTAACAGCTTCTTAATTAGGTACAACAACATATAGGGGCAGATTGCCAGTCAAGGTTTACATTAATTCAGGACTAGACCTTAGGACACAGGTTTGGCGCCAGAGTATTCAGAATGATTCACTGGGGGACCATACCTTGTTCACTTTATTATTTTATTATTATTAGTATATTATTATTATTACATGGCACTCTTAAATGCTTGGTTCTGATTGGCCAGTCATATTTTGGCAAATCATAAAGACCAGCACATAACCAAATAACAGCGAAAAAACTGACTGTCACTGACAGATCTACACCAGAATGTACTAAGGTAGGTAGGACATTTAATTAATTTATACAAACATACCTAACAAAAAAAAAAAAAATACTAGTGTGCATCTTGAGAAAAAACAATGCCACTGATATAAGATATGTTTAACATTTAAATCTGGACTAGAATAAGCCCTGTCCAGGAAACCATTCCTAATTAGTTCAACTATATGAACGAGGTAACTGACATGCAAGATCAAAATTTGTTAATGATCTTAAAAAATGTTTTTCTTATTGGACAATGGCATAAAAAATTTGTCCCTGTCTGTGAAATTATGAGATTAGGAGCATTAAAGTGCACCTATTTCATTGCTAAAAAACAAAGTTATTTTTGTGTATATGGTACAATAAATAAATATACTGCAGTCTATGGTTTTACTGATGTCCTTTCAGTCTCCATGCACTTATGCAGCATGTATGTATATATGTATTCATGTTTGTATATATGTGCCTATATTTTTGTATTTATGTTTCCTAGATAACTGAGTATGTTGGGTAGGTTGAAGAAAAACTACAACTCCCACCATTGGACTACAACTCTCCTACCTGGTTTCCACAGGTGTGGTAATCACTGTTGACCTGTTGTGTTTGAACACAGTTAAGTTGATTGCTACATTGATTGTCTGTATGCCCTGAGGATGGTCTTTTGCCTGAAAGCTTGGTGATTTAATTTGATTAAATTTGCTTTAAGGATTCAAGTGTGCAGACAGTTTATTTGTTTACTTGTTTATTTACGTGATTTTATGTAGAAAACCATAAATCGCAAAAAATTTGCTGGGTTTTCACAGGCAGGGTCACATACTTTCTTTATTGAAAAATAATTATACAAATTTCATGGCAAGTAATAAATATATTTATGGCTGGTCATTTTCTTTAATTTTAGCAGCATAAAAGGTCATTTTTGACCCATGCAGTAGACACCTGTAGACAAGCCAGAACCCCATTTCCAAAAGTAGGTCACTGGTTCTACAGTCTACGATTTCTGGAACTGGTCTGCAATCCAGAGGGGATTCCTGAATGTTTGTGTAGTAAAACACATGACATGAATATGTTCTCAGATAATGGAAAATACGACTAGAGTGGCTAGAAATTGCAACTGTATTTGCAAAACCATCACTTGACAAATTTTTTGAGGATGTACAGATTTTTTCCAGGTGAGTAAATGTTTCTGAACTCTACATGTCGAGTTAGTGAAACATTACATCACATGTTTTCATTACAGTGAGCCCAATTCTAAATCATGGGCTAAAAACAAGGCGTGTTGCTCCAACTTCACCTTCATAACTTTAATGCCGGCTATTAATGAGTGATGGTTCAGTAATCCTTCACTTCATTGTGTGACCATAATACCACATGAGACATTGTCCAGAGAAACAAGCTGGTCTATACGGAAAGTATGATGAGTGTTTTGATAGGATTATGAGCGAGCTTCGGAAAACGCTGTAATTACTGGAAACCAGCCCATTGAAATTGAAGCTTGGTACATGGGCTTGAGGTAACATTAGGACACAAGGAGCTAAAGCAAGATTTACCTTAAGCTCCAGATCCCTTTGATTTCTATCTCAAACCAAACCAAACATGACGTGAAGTGAAATATTGTGACGCAAAACATTGTGTAATGAAACAAACGCTCTAAATCAAACTTTTCATTTAGTTAATACAACAAATAATATGCCTACACTACCAAACATGGTGCTGTTTTCCAGATCCTGGAGCGTGTGGTGCTTTAGCTGGTAGAGGAAAGGGGGGTGCAGGGGATGTGTGGCGAGGAGTACAGTGTGTGAAGCGGAGGAGTGTGGATGAATGGGCGAGCAGACACCCCCGCAGACGTGTGGAGGATTTGAGTGGAGCGTCACAGGAACAGAGTGTGTGTGGGTGAAGGAAGTGGGTGTCTAGTAGGCTCAATGCCACTGCTGTATATTGTTTGCCCTATTATCTCTTCAGTTTCTTACAACCGCCTCATAAGATGGGTCAGAATTAACACATTTTTCAGCTCATATTTTTTGATGTTTAACATATATTGTAAATCTGCATATTTGCCTTCATTTTTAATAGCGTAGATTCAATAAGGTGTTGGACACATTCCACTGAGTTTTTGGTCTATATTGACATGATTACATCACGCAGTTGCTGCTGATTAGTCGGCTGCACCTCCACGACCCAAATCTCCCGTTCCACCACATCTTTATTATGTTTTGTGACATAGCAACACATTCTCACTCCCCAAGGCGTCAAAACCTGAAGCATGTTCAAACGCCTTCAGCGTCAGTATGAAGACGCGAAGGGTGCCCCTATGCGTCACTATATCGATGAAATGGGAACTCCTTTGCTTTCATGCTAATCCCTCAGCGTCGGATATAGACGAAAGGGAATCCCGGAAGGTGATGGCGTCAAGTTATGCGACGATCGGCAGGATCATGCTGCTTCTGGACGGTAAATACTCTATTTTTTTCAAATTTTTAAACCATTGTCGCTTGGGGTTGGGATTAGACTTGGGGTTTGGATGTGTATTGGTTTATACTTTTTGTCTTCTGATTTTTAAGCCATTGTTGCTTGGGGTTAGGGTTAGTTCGGGATTGGGTTAGGATGTCTGTATTGGTTTATACTTTTTGTCTTCTGATTTTTAAACCATTGTCGCTTGGGGTTAGAGTTAAAAAACTCTAAAAAAAAATTTGGAACAAAAATTGAGTAGTTACCTTCCAGAAGCGGCATGATCCTGCCGATCGTCGCATAACATGACGGCATCACCTCCCGGGATTCCCTTTCGTCTATATCCGACGCTGAGGGATTAGCACGAAATCAACGGAGGTCCCATTTCATCGATATAGTGACGCATGGGCGCACCCTTCGTGTTTTCATACTGACGCTGAAGGCGTTTGAACATGCTTCAGATTTTGACACCTTGGGGAGTGAGAATGGGTTGGACATAGGGGCGGTTTCCTGGACAGGGTTTAGATTTCAGAATCCAGAATTTAGAATCCAGGACTAGGCCTTAGTTATTTTAGGACATTTAAGAAGCTTTTACAAACAAACCATTCAAAAAACTATACTGGTGTGCATCTTGAGACAAAACAATGGCACTGATATACAGTGTTAGGTAATGTATTATAAGTAACGTGCATTACATAATAATATTACTTTTCTGAAGTAACGAATAAAATAACACATTACTTTATAAATGTACACATTAATATTTGAGTTATTTAAAAAAAGTAATGCAAGTTACTTTTCAGTTTAAATAATTCAATAAAAAATATTTACTGAATTACAGTGAACGTAGTCACATAGAATTACGCACTTTTTGTGATTGCGCCTGAGTGGGAACATTGACAATGAGCTTGACATTTTTGCTATTAAAATATGCAATTTCTGGATGCAGAACTTCCCAGTCATAAAAAAACACCTACACAGCCTGAAAGATATCAAGCCTCAGCCAAGTAAGAAAAAGTAAAGCAAAAGTAACTTTAAAAGTAACGTAAATATTACTTTTCATGAAAAGTAACTAAGTAACACAATTAGTTACTTTTTTGGGGAGTAACTTAATATTGTAATGCATTACTTTGAAAGTAACTTTCCCCAACATTGCTGATATATGTTATAATATGTTATTACAAGGTGTTTTGAAATTAAAGCTACTCAAACATGCATTTTAGTCTGGAACTAGGATAAGCTCTGTCCAGGGAACCGCCACATGGTTTATTACCCTGCTGGAAGTATCCACTTCATGTGAACTTTCAGTCTTGTGGCCCTAAATTGCACGTGCTCATGCTCACTTAGTCTTCGAGTTCGTAGGGAGTCCCATCTGTCATTTTTAGGCTACTAAGTGTGCTCATCAGCGCCCTTTTTTGCACCCTTGATGGGGTCTTCGAGGAAGAGCAATCAGACAACGGATGGGGGGAGTTCACACCGATGGGCAATTTCTCTTCCTATTTCTGGGGTGATGCTCGAGTCTGTCCTAAAATACGACTCCGGTGCGCCCGTCTGTAAAGTCTGCACTACATGATGTCATCAAAGTGTGGACTCTGAGGAAGTCCACAAGTCCAGAGTGTGCCATTTGGGACAGGGCCATAGTGAACCAGTGTCCTTACCTGCAGTTCCAAACGGCGTTTTTGCATCCTTTTAAGGGCACTTTGGGGAGAAAAGACGCATAAACAGACGCTCCAGATGAAGAGAAAATTATTGTTTTAATTGCTTTATTCGCCAAGTGTATTTTAATCGCCCACACAATGTGCCTTTATTGCGATACTCCCTCAAAAGATTATATCCAAGAGCTCTGATATTCGAAGGGATTAGGGCATAGGGATAATCACATCCGACCCGGATTCACAGACTGATTCACAAGGTAGGGACCTTATTGAGACACACGGAAAGTGTTTAAAAACAATGCTTGTGCCCATGGACGTGTGTATGTTTAAGGAACCCTCCCTCACTAATTCTTAAATGACCAGTAGGTGGCAGAATGATACAAATAGTGAAGCGGCTACTGTTATGTTATCAGTAGAATATCACACGGCTGGGAAGGGATCTTAGCTAATCAGATTCGAAAACCAGAAAGAATTGTTGTATAATCCTAAATAACAACTGCTCAAAAACAATAACATATGGTAACCTGGATGCTGCAAATCATAAGGTAATTTGTTTTTAACCAAAAATGTATATAAGTATGTTATTTAAATAAAATATAAAACATTATATTTACAAATGATTAAACCAAATAGTGTGTTTGTGGCATTTGAACATCCTGTTTTATCCTAAAGCTGAAAGTAAACAGGTTTTCCTCACAGAAGTTTTGCATTCATTAAAAATGAGCAAATAAAATATTTCAAATCAATGTTTAATGTTCCTTACCTTACTTATGAGATAAATAGCCGCATTATAAGCATAATAATGTGCAGGCAGGCAATTGTTTCCGCGAAATAAGCCCCTTCAGTACGATACTGATCACACTGTCGGGGCTTATTTCTGCGATAACAACATCCTGCCTACATTATCGCTTACGTACTAGATACAAACAAAGAGCACAATTAAATCAATTTGATGTGCAATAAACCTTGCAGGTTATTGTTAACAATTCAGCTGTGCTTATGATTATATCTATCATATGATGTATCAATATAGCTTGCTCCTCCTTTAAAACTCCTTTCCTTTTTGACTAATGTCACCAAGCAATCATATTTTACTTCTCCTCCCTAACCACCTGTCAAATATTGCTTTTCACCACCCAATCACTTTCTGAATGATAAAATCAAGTTCTTCAATCCATTTTTCCCCTCATTGAATATCCTATCTTCATGGACTTGTATTACTAAACTCTAACCACTGGTTGTATTTCGCTTTAATCCTGATGCTAAATACCCAGAATGCACTACACTAACTTGAGCTTTTCTATACTGAATTTAGCTCATAGTTGTAATCAGGGATGGGCAGTATTTTTGATACATATATTTTAAATACATATTTCAAATACAAAACAGTATTTTGTAATTTGTATTGGATAGGGTTGATCAAAATGCCTTCGTATTTTGTATTAAAATACTTTAGTATTTTTAAAATACTGTAAAATAGAAGTGATGAATTCATAGAAATTCAATACAATTTTGGCTACATTTAAAATCTAAACATATTGATCATTTAATATTTGTTGAAATTATTAAATGTTTGTGTTTGAACTTTTTTATTTTATTTAGATGGGGCAATGCATATTAATGAACGTACAATCAAAGTTGAGGTAAATACGCTGGATTTAGCACAATGCTAATTTCCATTCGTAGTCCCAGGCATACCAATAAATACAAAATAAAAACAAGACAAACAAACAACATGCATAACAATAAATAAACCGATAAAGCTAAAAACATTAAAAGTACCTAAACTATATAAAATACTAGTAATAATTATTTAAGGTAAGTAAATGCTTGTTATTATATCAAAAATAAAATAAATCTACCTATCTGTCTACCTATCGAAATCTACCTTTATACCCAATGTTCACATCTTTTATTATTATTCAGCCATCTTTTAAGCTGTTTCTTAAATGATACAAATGTAGGACTACTTCTAATTTCCATTGACATACTGTTCCAATCTATGCAGCCTTTAATAGAGAGGACATTTTGTGCAAACGTAGACTTTCTAAAAAGTACATCACAGTCCCCTCGAGTAATTGACCTCATACTAGTCTTGCTATATCTCTTTTTTATAAAGTCCCCCAGGGGTGGTGGGCCATTCCATTCACTGACCTATAGATAACACAGCTGCGTTTAAAACATTAAGATTTTCAAAACTTAATAATTTATACTTTTCTAGAATTGAACAAAGGTGAAACAACTGTGGTTTCCTATCAAATACCTTTACTGCTCTTTTTTATAAAGTTGATCAATAGGTTTTAATGCAGTGACACTAGCAAATGACCAAACTGTGAAGCAGTATTCAATATGAAAAAAAAATCATGCAGTGGAGATAAGATTTGGCAGCCTCTGTTGTAATAAAAGTTTTTTGTTTGTAATTTTGTAAATTAAATTGTATGGCTTTAGTTACCTTTTTATGTTCTTTGTGAATGAGGTTTGAATAGTATAACCCCAAGAAACTTAAACTGGTCTACCAACTCCAATTCGTCACCTCCCAAAAACACAGAAGATCTACGTCTTGTTGGTAAATTTTCAGTGGGCTTCTTGCTGTCAAATTCTAAAGTTTTTGGTTTAACATTATTTTTTGTAAACATCACAACAGTCTTTTTGGTATTAAGAATGAGATAAATTTGATTTAACCAGTTTTAAACTTTATTTCAAAACAAGCAGTTGGAAGGTCATTAATGTACATAGAGAATAATAGAGGCCCAAGAATTGAGCCCTGCGGAACTCCAACATGATTACTAAGGGAAGAGGATTTTAAACAATCTATACTTACACATTGTGTTCTATTTGATAAATAAGATTGAAACCATGATAAAGCATCTGTAGAAAAGTTAAAATATGTGAGTTTAGTCAGCAATACTTGATGGTTCACTGTGTCAAACGCCTTTTAAATAGGTGTCCAGTTTTTAATAAATAAAAATTGATTGCTTAGTATTGTAGCATTTTTGTCAAATCAACACATATTGTTGTGTTACTTTAATTAAAAAGTAAGTTGTTTTAACGCCATGTGGCATTATTTGTACAGTCTACTATTGCATGAATGCCAATATATTAGTATATTTATGATAACAATCAAATGAATAATTTGTTAAAAATACATGTGCCACCAGTTGTCCTTACATGAATTACTTGTTTGTCAGTGTTGCTAATGCAAAGTAGGCCCTTCGTTACCGGTTGCATATGTCAGATTTTTGCATGAGTCAATGTAATGGTGAAGCAATAGATCAAATAGTCCAACTGATGGAATGTTTGCTAAGAAATGTCATGCTCCCTTGTAAAAGTATTTTTTAGTACTTTCAAAATACAAAAATACAGTAGTTTATTTTGGCTGCTGTATTTTGTAGTTTATTTTGATATACTTAAAACTAAGGTATCTGGTATTTTATTTTAAAATACATTTTTATGTATCTTTGCCCAACCCTGGTTGTAATATTTCATACATTGTAAGTTCCAATATATTCCTTGCTTTGATTTCTAGATCCTGGGCTGTGTGCGCCATTCTGTGTGCCCTGTATTCAATGCATGACAGTCTGTATAAACCTCCTGGTAAGGCACTAGATGCAGATGGCTGGGGTGCCCATGTTTAACCAAATGTTGTGTACCAGACGCACACAACAATGTCCACACAAACGCACATGTGTACTGTACAATGGTGAGACAGATGAACTAGGAAGGCCAAAATCTGTCTAGACGTATGTGATATGCTGAATAACTTTTCCTCTACAAGCCCATACTTTGTACGACCGCAGCTTGTAGGTGTATTATTTGCTGAGAGATTGAAACTGTAATGGGTCATAGCATGACGATTCAAATCCTTTCAGTTAAAAAATAATAAGTACTGAAACTGAACAGCAGAAATGACTCACTCGAAAATGTCTGGCATCAAACAGGTGAATCAACACAACACATTTGTGATTTACATCAGTATTTAAGACTTGAGTTCTCTGTGTTCATGGTCTGGTGTATGTTTGTTTTGTATGCTCTGTTAATGATGATAAATGGCCTCTTTTGTGTTATTTTATTAAAGTTGCTACTTGATCCCTTTGCATTTTGTGTCTTCCTCATCCTTAGTCATACTGTGACAAGGTCTGTGGTGTATGAGGAATCTTCATATAAAGGAATCTTCAGTAAATCTGGGCATTTTTGCCTCTCCCAAGGTTACCATCCGTCAGAAAAACCCATGTTGTTGTTTACCCAGAGCTTGCCGTGACCCTGACTCTGACCTCATTATCTATTCCAGGGTCAGGTTACTTAGGTCGCACAACCAAATGCAAAGCAGGTCACAGATCAAAGCAAAATCAACTCTTCATGCTTAATGCTATGGGAAAGTAAACAAAGCACATCCTTATGGATAAATAAACCACTTAAAGTGGTCATGTTTATTTGTGAACACCTGCTCTTATAAAGCACTGACAATCCTCTCCACCACTACAATATCAACATTATTAAAAATGTCTTCCTGTAAGGTCTACTAGGTGTTTGAAGGTCATTTAAGGTGACATAAAAAGGGATGTTGTTGTCCAGGAGGTGAGCAGGTGATGAGAGTGATGGTCAGGGATCAGAGGTTTCCAGGCTGTCTGTTCATAAATGAATGGTTATAAATACAGGTTGATAAGTGAATCCTGACAGAACACCCATGACCTCTCACCTCTGACCCAGACAAACACACGAGTGAGACAAACATCGCACTGTGAGACACAGAAGAGGCTTCCGTTGCCAGAAGGAATCACAAAATGACTGCTTTCACACAATGTTTTTCATTTATCTAAACAAACAAACAAACAAATAGTCCTCTCCTCAACTCACATCATTGGAAAGGTGAGTGCTGTCTGCTGTCTACAAAAAGTGTAATGTTTTGATAGCACCACAGAGCCGCAGTGTTTACACCTTTTTACAGTACGAATGGCCAAACATCTGCTGTCTCTCTATGTTGAGCAGGAACAGGAGAAAGTAGTGTAACTGCACACATTCATTTAAAGCCACAATATGTAAGATTGTTTTGTAAAAAATATCCATAACACAGTGTGATATATTCCATGCAGTCGTGTACTTACATTACCTCAAAAGTTCCCACGGATTTGATAAACAAATTGAGTCATATGCAGTTATGCACAAGTAGTTCACATTACTTAAATATAAGTGCATAATTGCATGACTAAAGTTCACAGTACTCAAATTTATGTGTTTTAAAACTTAAATGGTTTAAGGCAACCGGTTTCCTTAAATGGTTTGAGTTAAGTTAACTGTTAGGTTTTACAGTGTTATACTTGTTCTTACGTTAGTGAATTTGGAGTGTTCAACATGAGCAGCCGCGGGCACGAGGTTGGTAATTTGTATAAAACACGCCCAAACCAGCTCCATATAAGGGTTTTCCGCAGCGCAGCGCTGGTCCACAGAAAATTTTAGAGGAGTTTTTCATATATACACAAGAGATATCCCGCACACTAATAACTTGCAAAATATTAAATTAATTTATTGCGACGTTTCGATTGTAAGATCTTCCTCAGGCATATGAACATGACAATGGTATCACAAAGTATTTTAAAAATTCATAGACTATGAATTTTTAAAAATACTTTTTAAAATACTTTTTAAAATACTTTGTGATACCATTGTCATGTTCATATGCCTGAAGAGGATCTTACGGTCGAAACGTCGCAATAAATTAATTTAATATTTTGCAAGTTATTAGTGTGCGGGATATCTCTTGTGTATATATGTTTGGTGGACTATTATTGTCTCTTTATCCAACGCACCTAACCGGAACATACAGGTGTGCGACATTGGTCGTTCATTATTTATTATCGGTAAAGTTATGTTTTGCTTTGCTTTTTTTGGAGGTTTTGTTGTTGCTGGAGGATGCCTGTGCTGTCCACCGACCGGAGTAACATTAAAGAAGTATTGGATTGGGTTTAAAACAAATATGACCTTTAATTGACAGAGACGCGCATCTGTATCTAAAATAAAACAGACAGAAGAACACGTGATTGACGTTTGGACTTCTCATTAAATTTACATGACGTTTACATTAGGCGTTAAGCAGAGTTTCAAATAGAGATTTAAAAAGTGAGGAAGGAAAGCGTGAAGATTTGTCATTACGCGCATCTTCTTTATATGTTTATAGAAAAAATAAGTAGGCTATAATAATATATAATATAATGTATATAATAATAATAATAATATAGATTATGTTTAATAATATATAATACAGAAAATAATATAAAATATGATCATGTAAATTTTATATATCAACATTATTATAAACATTATAATTATAGCCTAATATTTTATTATAGTGTACGTGATTATTGCGTATGAGTGATTTTAGTTTTTTTTGCGTACATTTAGAAGACATTTTGATACGAATGTTTTTGTTGAATCACGATTTGTTTGTGAAAACATACGTACGCACATCTCATGCACATGCTTAATGAATGAGATCCAATGTTCTTCTTTAAATATATAAACATACAATAATAAAAAGAAATAACTTAATATAATGGAATTTAGTAGCCTGGCTCCGCCCTCCTACGTGCTTCCGCTTAATTTTCATTTTGCTTCAGTACAATGTCTGGGACTGCTGTGTAGAGTTCCGTTTTGCGTATGGCAGATCCTGTGTGACTCTGGGCAGATCCAATAGTTTTAAACTTCAACAGAGGACCCTCCTTAACGGAAGTAACACTTTGCAATGGAGCGTGGCCAGACTCTCTGTACAAATGAAATGAATGTACGAGAGTCTGGTTAGACCAGGCTAGGAATTTAGTGGAGCTGCATTTAAAACTGCAAGGTCAACTATGGAGAAAAATCCTGGAATGTATTCTCAAAAATGTATTTCTTTTCGACTGAACAAAGAAAAAAATAAACATCTTGGATGACATGGGGGTGAGTACATTTTATGAAAGTGGAGTAATCCTTAAGAAAAAAAACATACAGTAATGAAAAAAAACAGAATTGGGTAAAATGTGAGGTTTCTGGCCAAATGTTCATATCACATATCAAACTACACAAAAAAGAAAAAAAATGTAACCATTGTGTTTTAACCACATTCAGTGGAACATCTTGGTGCAATGAGGGCATTTGTAAACACCTCTTTGAATTCTGTAATGACAAATGGGACATCACCCTATCTTATTGACATCAAAAGCTTGTGCGAATGAAGGTCATGAGCCTCCAAATCCAAATCAACCCATTGCCCAAATGCTAAAAATACACACACTGGACTCTGGAAGGATTAAACAATCATTTAGAATATTTATACCCTTGTCGTAACCCTACCAACCCTATACTTAGATGTGTAATAAGACATTATTAAGACTCCTTTTACACAGACACATACACTTGATGATTGATTAACAGCATTGCTTTCATACAGCCTTTGATGTTTCTTTTTATGCCAAATTAACCTGGCTAATAGATGTCCACATACTGTACAGCCGCAGAAAAAAAGGTCCCTTTCAGTTTTTCTAGATTTAGTATTTATAGGTATAAATAAAATGATCATTTTTGTTTCATTCTGTCAACTACAGCCAAAATCTTAATACAATTATGTTTTTATTTTCATTTATATATTGAAAATTGAATTGAGGAAAGCTTGGTCAAAATAACAAAAAAGATGCGATGTTTTTAGATCTTCAATACTGCAGAAAAAACAAGTTCAAATGAATTTCTTAACAACAAAATACTAATATTTTTACAGGCATTTTAGATTTTTTTTAAAAACCCAGATTTTTAGTCACATCTTACATTGGTCTTGTCATGATCTCCATCTTTGACATTTGATGTTGGATGCCTTTATGTCACTCCCGAGCTTTGCTTTTGTTGAAATTCAAAAGACACTGGACTTAAAATGGTCACAATACATCTAGAAATGACGATTAATGTCAAAACTGGAGTAGTCTTTTCTTTTTTTCCGAAGCTGTATGTGAGATATGATAATACTTTACATTTACTTATCTTTGTGCTTTAAGTCACATCCCTCCAGCAATATCACCTTTCAACTTCATCTGTGCACCTTCCACCATCTTCAGCATGTTATCTTTGTGCACACACACCAAAAGAAAATCTATATAAAACCTATATAAACCTATGCTGGCTTGTGTTAACCCAACATGCTGGATTGTTTAACTCAAGGTTGGGTGAAATATGAAAATTTTATAGGTAAATTTAAACTGTTTGACCGTATTTTACCCAGCACTGAGTTGAAAACAGACCAGTATTCTTAGGGTGTATACTAACCAATAGATGTGAAAGATGGAAGAAAGAGAGCAAAAAAAGAAAGAAAGAAAGAAAGAAAGAGGGAAAGGAAAGAGATGAGCAAAATTATGGACCAACAAGAGCACAAATCCCTTACTCTCTGAATGCTTGAGTCAGGGGTAAAGCTACACAATTTATTAGCGACCAAAGGCTCATTATTTCTAATAGTGGCTTAAATTGAGCCAGAGGGACAAATCCAATAAGGCCGTAGCTGCAGCGACAGACATTCAAGGGATTACCATCGTTGCTGTATAATCATTTATAATGATTTTTACATGGCCGTCTGGAGAACATCCCACGGACGACTATTAGCATTAGCCTGTGTCTGTCTCCATACCTTAAAGACCTTTCTTTCCTCCATTTCAGAGTAAAAAGATGCATTTTTTCACTATATGTGTATTGCAGGCTGGTGGATTATGCACTAATGTAATCAGATGCCCTGTACTTTCTCTGGGGGTTTTGAAAGCTCATTTCCCGGTGACTTTGATAGGTCCGGTGCCACCAGCTGTGCTGGGAGAGCTCACAGCCAGTGTGAGATGGCCACAGCAAATGTATTCTGTTATGATAATGCAGTTGTTTTTAATTGTGTGGCTGCTGAATTAATTAATGTATGTTCCCACCGGCTCGCTTTCCTGGGGTTGACAGGGTTAGGAAAATAACAAACACAAATCAATCCTTTTCGATAATCGGAGAGGCACATAACAACAACAAAAGAGCAAATAGGTGACCTGTGTGGCTCGCCTGGAAGAAATAATACATTTAAATTTCAACGATACATATATTTTCTCATCTTTATGGGATTGTATCTGCTCATATATTAACGCTTGTTGTGTGTGTTTTTGTGCCATGCAGACGTGTCAGCTATTCAATTATTTAAGACTTCACTCTTATACATAATGTATAAGAAGTGGTAAAGGCTAGACAGTTTTTTTGCTCTCTGTAATGAAGGGGCGAGAGGTGTGACACAATAACTGTTCATATAGCATCACATATATCTATAACAAGACATTTAGGGGCAGTGGTAGAACTGACAAAATGATCATAACAGAATTAAAGGAATATTACTGTCATTATATATGGTTCGATTAAATGTAAAAGTGTTAAAATTTGCAGATTACTTGCATACATTCTCTTTTTTGAGGACCATGTTTAAAATTTCTGGTTTTATTTTATTTTGAAAGAATATTTGGGAGATAAAGGCAAAAATGTCAATGTGGTGTAACCGGTCTGTGTCAATTGGTGTAACTAATTTTCATAAAAAAAATATTAAATATATATTCATAAAAATGTGGAATAATATACAATAATATAGTTTAGTGTAATATGATTTTTTTACATTCATTTTTACATAATTTGTCAAAGATGTTTTAGAAAACAGAGCTGTTTTCAGCATATGTGTTACGGGAGAGGCAGGCAAGACAAGGAGCGGTCCAAATGCAGTTTGGGTTTATTTAAGGGTATTTCATAAACAATCCAAAAAACAGGCAGAAGGTCATACCAGGGTTATTATAATTTTCAGAGAAATATTAGTTTTTATTTTTATTTAGTTTTGCAGGTCCACATTTTAGTTATAGTTTAGTTTTAGTTTTTTTTTATTTTATTTTATTTCAGTTAACTAAAATGTTTTTTCACCAATAGTTGGTGATAGTTTTCGTTTACTCTAATAACCCTGGTCACAATATGTCAGGACAAATTAGTGATGGGAGAAATGAAGTTTTTCAAGCTTCGAATCAATTGAACCAATTGCTATGAAAATTGATTCAGTTTTTCGAAGCAGTTTGAAACACCACACACGCTGGTGACTCCTGCTGGTCAAAATAGTGTAAAAACAGATATGTCCAAACATTTTACACTTTTTTTTACAAAATATTAGCAAGATTTTAATTAAAATATGTAAAAAATAATTTACTTAATTAAGACATAATTTAAAGTGTATTATGTGTTTTTAGTTTTATTTGGGGCAAACAAATCATTAAAACTAACTAGGCCTACCCTTTTAATTGTGCACATTTTTGTCATTAAATCTGTCTATAAACAAAAAGTAGACAAAATGGTAGTGTTATTAGTCAGAAGGATAAATGTTTTATGAACTTGCATAATAAAACTGACCCGAGTTTACCTAAACATATAAGACACTGGTCATTTGTGATCAACTCCCCCTAGTGGTGAACTATCAGATTTTCAAACAGTTTTGACACGCTTCGAACCACTGATTCAAAACAAAAGTTTCATAAATGTTTCGAAGCCTCATGAAGCAGTGCTTCGAAAATGACCATCACTAGGACAAATATTACAAAAGCGCATTAAAATTTACATTTAGAAATAACTAATAAAATTATATTTAATTTTTTTTTATGAGAACGCTTACATGCCATCAAGGTGGATAAAATATTTTATATTTCTTTCTTTGAAATTTCATTTTTCTTTTCTTTTTTATATTTTCATTCTTTGGCGCAATTGGCGGTTACACCTTTTGACACTTTTTTAGGTCCATTCAATCTTAACTTTCATAAAAATTGTGCAAATGCAATTTTAAAAAGTTTTTGAAAAGATTTTTGAATTTCTCATCTTGCCAAACCTCTGACCCATACATAGAAAAGGAAAAAAAGGTGTTTGGACATTCAGAATATATATTATATTAATAGCTGCTGTGTTTATTAACATACTTTAAACACCAAACAGAGTGCCACAAATCAGTAAAAAAATTTATATGCAACAACTAAATTCTGGATTCCATGCACACGTGCAGCGTTGTCAATGTAACATTGGTCAGTCACTTCGCCAAACGCATACATGAGACCATAAATCCCATACACCCTTCAAAGAGCTAATTTCAAGCGCTCTGCCCTTCAAAGGGAGTAGGTCATAGGGATGCTTGTTTCTGTTTGGAAAATGCCTAAGACTACCCTAAGACATTAGTCCATTTCATTTTAAAACTTTACTTTTGCTATGGTTACGCTTGGCCTTCACACTACACCAGAGACTTTTGGAAATGCTGCAGACCCTGTTTCAGTAAAAAAAAAACGATGGGGTTGAGCAGCAGTGTGGACCTAACAAGTGTCTTATGTAAACAATAGTGTGAGTTTCGTTTGGTTACTTTATTTATACCCGCAGCCAGCTCCATTTGTTTTGCAGTGAAATGATAATTGACATCTATTCATTACACACGATTCCAAAAAAACACATATACATATACACAAACACATGTGGGTGTCCACATGCACATCCTGTTCCAGTTATAACACTCTTGCTCCACACTTGTTTAAGAGGCAAGCTAATATTAGAGCAACTTTTTTACACTTGTACGCCATACCCAACGTCTGCGAATGGTCATGTGACCTGCATTTTTCTGAAACGGCAGGACAAGGATAATTTTAATTTTACTGCCATTTTAAAATGTAATATAGTGAAAACAGGGCATAAGTGATTGGTGGGCATTTTTTATTACTTTAATATGTTTTTATAATCTATCTGATACAGTTAAGGCTGCAGCAAATGTTTACAGCATACGGTGGTCTCTCTGACCATACTGTCTCATGGGAGCAGACAGCAAACAATCTTTCAGAAGGATGAATGAATGCTGTATGTTTCCTTCCATAATCTTCCCTTCCCCTTGAACCATAACATGCCTCACACTTCGCAAGGAGGACGCACCAGCAAACAAGCCACTCGGGAATTAAATGCCAATGGAGGGGGACAGCAAATGTGCTTACACGACTCAAACGCATGCTGGCTCGACACTCTTCCAGCAAACAACTGTCCCTCAATGTCTCCAGAGGAGCCTCAGGGTGGAGATAGGATTAAACAAACGCCTTTCTATCAAACACTTCACAGCTGACCACCACACTGACATCCGTACTTCTTATTCCTTTAGCTATACAAAGCCAAGAAATTGACGTTTGCACGCATGCTTTGGCCCACACAGCACTATTTATAGTTCTGTGTACTTTACCACATGTGACTGAAATATGCTTACGACATTCAAATGTGATATTATGATATAGGATTGTTTTATTATTGTAAAAGTAAGGTTGCCTTACCTGGATTTGTTAAATTTTTGGATGTGTCGTTTTTAATTGAAAGCAGTGTCGGCGCCAGAGAATAGAGAATGAGGGGGCCTCATGTTTAACTGGGGGGGGGGGGGGACTATCTCATTCTCATACTATTAATATTATTAAACTTCAATAAACATATTAAAATATTAAGGGCTCTATCTTACACCCGGCGCAATGCAGCGCAATGCGCGACGCAAGTGTATTTTGCTAGTTTCCACCCTGCACAATTATACATTTCACGTTTAGCGCCACGTTGTTTAAATAGCAAATGCATTTGCGCCCCCTTTTGCGCCCATGGGTGTTCTGGTCTGAAAACGAGGTGTGTTCAGGCGCATTGACCAACAAAAACCTGGTCTAAAGTGTAAAGTCAATGGCGCAATATGTTTTTTGGTTATTTAAAGAGCGCAGTAGTAATATGCGCCTAAACGGGATGACAACGTGGGTTTGCTTAACACATACATGAATGCGCAGCAGCACAAAAACGCTTTTAAATATGAAAGATTAAAAGATTGAATGTAGAAGATTATTATTATGTCTCTTGGACATAAATGAGGACTAATTATGAGACGTTAGAAGGCACAAAGAGCTGCTTCACCTGTAGCCTGGTAAGTAAATAAATGCTTTGCTTTAAACAAATGCATCTGTTTTTAAATAATTTTTTTTAATGCTACCTCACAGATTTATTGTATATGATGACTATGTACCTGTGGATATGGTGAGATGAGAAACATTTTTAAGTAATGATTAAAAAAAAACTGACGCTGTCCAAGTGCTGGACCTTGCTGAGAGCCGTTTGTAAATTCTTTATCTCCTGTTTGTTACAAATAAAGTATTTTTAGAGTACAAACCTTTTCTTACATACTTATTATTTTTTGATGATATTGGATAGCCATACATTTAAAGCAATTAAAAGCCTGCTTTTTTACTTCCATGACTAAAAATAACAATTTCAATACAAGTGAAAAACAACACAATTATTTAACATTAATCTTAAAGATCTTCTTCCTCCGCTTAGTTTTTCAGTTTACAAAGTCTGTCATCTTAATATGGATTAGACATAGCGCCAGCGCAACTGGCTTTTAAAGGGGATGAGAGCTGAGACTCTCATTGGTTTATTGCACGTTACGCCCAAAATACTCCCATTAATCATTAAAAAATTTGGACCAACCCTTTAGACAGTGCGCTTAGATCGTTAAAATAGGGCCCTAAATGTGTCACTCACTGTAAACTATAATTTATCATGACTCTAAAGTGCAAGACTCGCAACACACGCATATTAGCCACCAACATATAACCAAACGTACTGAAGCAAAAAGGCATCTTACCTTTAGAAGAGCTGTAGGCGACAAGAGGAGGAATTGCATTTTTGAAGAACAAGGTCCTTCCATTCGTTGCGAAATTTTTTCGTAAGGTCCCGCTCAAATGCAAGATGCACGAGTTGCGACTTACGAGTGTGGCTCATTGCTCGTCTTTGGTCCGTAAAAACGTTCTTTAGTGCCGAAAAGGAGTTCTCACACATGGCAGTGGAGGCCCCGAATGTGACAGCAACTTTTAGCGCAGACAAAACACTGGGCATAGCTTCCTAATTCTGGAGATATATTGCTTTGCAACGATGCATTCTGTTTCCACAATGGTGCAATTTGTTAAATCCATAATAGGCTTCATAGACTCAACATTTAAAAATGTCTCACTTTCTGGATCAAATTACGTTCACTAAAACGCGTTTCCATTTCACCCAGAACATGATCCAAAGCACTGAAATACAGCCTGCCCAGCTCAGTTTTATCATTGCTGGTGGCTCCAGTGGTTTCTTCAACTACATAGACGACTCCGTTTTGCTGGGATAGCAGGTGTATCTGCCGTTTTCGCTGTCACTGTGTCCCAGAGCATGCAAAAATCATCTTCCTTGCTGAGACTTCGCACACATTCGGCAGCTGAAGAAATGAGTTTCATGCCCGTTAAAAGGTCTGTATCCTCTCCTTGCAGCATCTTGTTGGCTGGACTGAGCAGCAAAAGAACCTAGGGCGTTGCAATTAGAGGTTTTGTTAAAGTTTAATAATTTAAAGATATTTCAGAATGCTGTTTGTCATTTTAAATGTATAAAACATAACCACAGTCTATTCAAAAGTTTATTTTATTTTATGTTCTAACTTCTTATAATTACAATCTGCTAACAGTGAATGCACAAATATAGAATTATTTACTTGTTTTATTTATGTTTTTATTAGAACAAAATTCTATTATGAATGAACAATATTTTTTTGTATTTTATACACTCAAGTTGTTATAATTAATATTTGTTAAAATGGGGTAATTTTAGAATTGGGCCTAAGCAAATCTCATAAAAGGTAGAATATTTTGATCACGCAAAATACTTAAATTTCTTAAGCATACCTCGTGAACCAAATGACAGAACTTTTTCTTTCAATAGACGTTGCACTCCACCATATTTGCCTGCCATCACTGCTGCTCCATCGTACACTTGACTCAAAATCTTAGAAGTAGGCAAGCCTGCCTTGGTTAGCTCTGAAAGTATGATGTCTGTGATTGTTTGTGCATCACCTGAGTTAGCGGTGGTCATCACAGTCGTTCTGTAATTTCCAGTGTTTTCTCACCGAGGTAGCGAACAACAATAGAGATGTTTTCCATTCCAGTGGGGTCTCTGGTCCCGTCTACTTTCAACGTAAACCACGAATCACCAATTTCATTAACTATAGCGTCAGTCACAATGTTGCTCATGACAGCAATTAGTTCATTTTGGATTTCATGGCTTGTGTAGGTGGCATTTTTTGGAATTGTTTTAACAATTTGTGCCAGCTGAGGGTCTTTGCGAATGCTGAACTCCAGTAAGGACATAAATAATCCACTCCCACCTTTATCCATCTGATCAAACGCCTCGATTTAACCCCTAAGGGGTAAATGATTAGACACTAGGAATTCCACAACATCAATAAGAGCAGAAATGTAGTATCGATTTCTCTGTATTTGATCTGAATTCAGTAGTGTTGAGATTTCTTTACCCTTTTCTGTCCGACTTACTTTTTCTCTCCACATACTGTAACAAGTTAAATGTTCTTTGGATGTTTCGTATCTGTTGAACCCTTTATTTGTTTCCATGGCTTTTTTCCAGTCATTAAAGCCTTTGGTTATGAAAGCCGGGTCAAGTCTTGTCCCCTGGCCGATCTACACTGCAGTTTGGGCACAACATTTTCTGCAGGGGTAGCAAAAAGCTGCATCCGCCTTAACTGAATACTCAAGCCAGTCTCTTTTCTGAAACCACGCCTGCAAAAATGACCTCTTTTTAGTACCAAACAGGCGCATAGGATACGTACTCAGAACGACTTGGATAGGTCCATCTATCCCCAAATCATCCGGGCACGTGGTGGCATCGTTCCGGTTGGAACCAGTAGCTCTGCCTTCGCCGAGTCCTATTACTGGGGCATCGACATTCTCATCAGCGCTGGTCATACTTGAACTGAGCTGTTGAGCTGTTTTCTCTTTTGAGCTGGCGAACCATTTTCTTATATCCATTGTTAAAGATTTTTTAAAATTAAAACAATGTTTTAGTAGATGTTTTCAGACGAACTCCGCAAAGTTTAGAATAACTATTTCACTGACCATTTAGCCTACTGATTTATGTTACTGACGTAGTGGCAGCGTGAATGTAATTGGCTGACTGTTAGCACTGCATTATGGGTCAGTGCAATTATTATTTTTAATTAACTTATACTTTTCATTCTTAAACCAGTATTCATGGTATAATAAAAGAAATTTGTAAAACATTTATTTAAATTATTAAGTTCGTTATTATTTTGAGAAGTAAGGGGGCACAGTGACTCAAGTGGCCGGGCCACGCCCCCCAGGGCCCGCTCGTGGCGCCGACACTGATAGAAAGGTTGAATGGTTGGTGTTTGTTTCAGCGTCAGGTCGAAATGGTCAGGATGATGGGAGTGAAATCAACATGCCTGTGATGGAACAATTTGCATTGTGTACATCTGTGCATTTTGTAAATCTGTGCATTGTGTAAATCTGTGCATTTTGTAAATCTGTGCATTTTGTAAATTTGTGAATTGTGTAAATCTGTGCATTGTGTAAATCTGTGCATTGTGTAAATCTGTGCATTGTGTAAATCTGTGCATTGTGTAAATCTGTACATTGTGTAAATCTGTGCATTGTGTACATCTGTGCATTGTGTAAATCTGTGCATTGTGTACATCTGTGCATTGTGTAAATCTGTGCATTGGCTAAATTTGTGCATTGGCTAAATCTGTGCATTGGCTAAATCTGTGCATTGGGTAAATCTGTGCATTGTGTACATCTGTGCATTGTGTACATCTGTGCATTTTGTACATCTGTGCATTGTGTACATCTGTGCATTGTGTAAATCTGTGCATTTTGTAAATCTGTGCATTGTGTAAATCTGTGCATTGTGTAAATCTGTGCATTGTGTAAATCTGTGCATTTTGTAAATCTCTGAATTGTGTAAATCTGTGCATTTTGTAAATCTGTAAATTGTGTAAATCTGTGCATTTTGTAAATCTGTGCACTGGAGAACTGTGAACATCTAAAATGAGTGTCACAGCCGGGGGCGGACCCGAATATGCTACTGGGCCACGCCCCTCTTAACTCTTCCACCTCGAGGAGTTTCCCAAGACCACCCCAATGACCAGACAGACGAGTATACTATAATTAAAACAAACTTTATTAAATATTTAAAAGGGGAAAGGGGGAAGGGAAAAAGGGAACTTTAAAACTAATGGCTCTTCTTTGCCTCCAGGGCCACTTGGGGACAAGACTGGGGGCCAGGGCTCTGACTCAACAACCCGTGGCGCGCTCCGCTTCTCCTGGAGGCAGAATCGAACACAGACAGACCAGGGCACACCCTCCACTGATGTCCGCAGCCCTGGGGGATCCTCGTTCCCACACAGGGCCTCACTGGTTCAGGTAGGTAGTTGCTGCAAGCATAGAACAGATTAGTCCACAGGTTGCGTTACTCACAGTGCCGGGGGATCCTCGTTCCCACACGGAACTCCACTGGTTCAGGTAGGTTGTTGCTATAAGCACAGAACAGGTTATTACACAGGCTGCGTTACTCACAGTGCCGGGGGATCCTCGTTCCCACACGGAGCTCCACTGGTTCAGGTAGGTTGTTGCTATAAGCACAGAACAGATTATTCCACAGGTTGTGTTACTCACAGTGCCGGGGGATCCTCGTTCCCACACGGAGCTCCACTGGTTCAGGTATGCTGTTGCTACAAGCAGAGAACAGCTTATTGCACACGCTGCGTTACTCACAGTGCCGGGGGATCCTCGTTCCCACACGGAGCTCCACTGGTTCAGGTAGGTTGTTGCTATAAGCACAGAACAGGTTATTGCACAAGCTGCGTTACTCACAGTGCCGGGGGATCCTCGTTCCCACACGGAGCTCCACTGGTTCAGGTAGGTTGCTGCTAGAAGCACAGAACAGGTTATTGCACAGGCTGCGTTACTCACAGTGCCGGGGGATCCTCGTTCCCACACGGAGCTCCACTGGTTCAGGTAGGTTGTTGCTATAAGCACAGAACAGGTTATTGCACAAGCTGCGTTACTCACAGTGCCGGGGGATCCTCGTTCCCACACGGAGCTCCACTGATTCAGGTAGGTTGCTGCTATAAGCACAGAACAGGTTATTGCACAAGCTGCGTTACTCACAGTGCCGGGGGATCCTCGTTCCCACACGGAGCTCCACTGGTTCAGGTAGGTTGCTGCTATAAGCACAGAACAGGTTATTGCACAGGCTGCGTTACTCACAGTGCCGGGGGATCCTCGTTCCCACACGGAGCTCCACTGGTTCAGGTAGGTTGTAGGCGAAGCTCTCGTTGTCACGCCCCGGGCGCAAAGCTTGATTTTCTCTCTCTCTCTATAGGATTCAGGCCACAACAGGTGTCACCATCTCGCGTCTCGTCGGAGGCTGGGCAGTTCGAACGCTATAAGCACAGCATACGCACAGCAAGTCAAGCGTAAACACCATCAATCAGTGAAACTCACCCACAGCACTCTTATACCACGTCACGTGAATTCTTTAAATCGTCCTTGCCACCTGACCACGACGACCTCGAGAGATCGGTTGGGCAACAACTGGATCCCGAGGGAGGGAGAGATGTATGGTATTCACAAGCCCGGCGTGTCGGTTATCACTTCCCTGGCTCACCTACACTTCCTCTTTCCCACAGGGCCACTGGTTTACTGGCGGCCGGTGTTTCGTCCACGCTTCTGGTCAACCACGGCTCACCCACGCTTTCCTCTCCAGTGGGGCCAGGGACCTCACGAAACACAAGAACACACACCAGGGTAATCTTTCAAACGAGACATTTGCAGAGAAGTATCACAGCGGCTACTCACGCTTAGTTGCCAATAACCTCTGTTCACGGTGCTCTCGACGGCTCTGTGTCCACTCCTCCTTACATAAACTCCACAATACCCCTACGTTCGCTGACTGCCTCTCACTCTCTTCCCCAGGAGAGCGATCCGACCAGCGCGATCCGTCTGCAAAGCAGCAACACAACGTACACAACGTATGCCAACGACACCCTGTTTAATGTCTGCAAAGGTGTCTTTATACCCTGACTCTTCTCCTCGTTAGCCTATTAGCAACCGCTGTATTAATTTGCCCCACCTGAGCGTGATCAGGCTTAATTTTGCCTTTGGGGAAACCCCGGAAATGAAGTGTGGAAGCCGGATTCCGCCCGTCGTCCCAATAAAATGTGGAAGCCGGGTTCCGCCCGTCGTTCAAATAAACGTCACCTGTGACATCCTCCCCCGCCGAAATGGTTCTAGTCCCTAGAACCGCTTCCTGTAACCCACGCGCCATCCCGGATGGGCGGCCGCCCCCGGGTCTCACGCTGGGGGCGCTGTAGTGGGGGCTCTGGGGCTTCTTCGGCAGGTAAGTCATCCAGCTCTCCTGGATCCTCTGGGGCTCCTTCAGCAGGTAAGTTATCCGGCTCTCCTGGAGCCTCTGGGGCTACATCGTTCACTGGACCCACTACGACAGGTAAGTTCTCAGGCTCCCTTGGGGCCACTCGGGCCAGCCCCTCCGCCGGGCCTCTTGGAAAGATGACCCACCCTCCATACCAGGGGGTAACAGCCTCCGGCTCCTTAGGAGCCACCTCTGTAGCTAGTGGGGGATAATTTGGACAAGGGCGGATCATATTCCGATGGACCACCCGATCCGGCCCAGGCTTCCCTTCGGGCCGGATCGTGTAGACCGGCTGTCCCGGTCTCTGCTGCCGTTGCACAATGTACGGCCTCGCCTCCCACCGATCACTCAGCTTGCCTCCACCTAGTCGCCGATTGTCCCGGACTAGTACCCTTTCTCCAGGGAGCAGGGGAGCATCCCGCGCCGTTCTATCATACAACCTCTTGTTCTTCTCCCCGGCTGCCTGGATCTTCTTATTGACCTGCTCGTAGGCGAAGTGGAGACGATGGTGGTGCCGTCCCACCCACTCGGTCACGTTCCCTTCTTTCTCACCTCCCGCTGCTCCCAATAGGAGATCTGTGGGCAAGCGGATGTGTCTTCCAAACATCAAGTACGTAGGGGCATACCCCGTTGTACTGTGCACGCTGTTATTATAGGCTTGTAATAGATTCGGCAAAGCACTCACCCAATCATCCTGGCGTCTCTGGTCCAGGGTGCCCAGCAGACTCAACAGGGTCTGATTGAAGCGCTCACATCCTCCGTTTCCTTGGGGATGGTACGAGGTCGTATGGGTCTTTACACAACCGTACAGTTGGCATAGCTCTCGGATGATGCGGGACTCGAAGTTCGGGCCCTGATCTGAGTGCAGGAACTCAGGGCACCCAAATGGCTGGAACACTGCCCTCCATAATGCTGTGGCGGTGGTACTTGCTGTCTGGTCGAGGGTGGGAATAGCCCAGGCGTATTTGGTGAACAAGTCCGTCACCACTAAGATGTTCTGGTACCGGTCCTTGGGACGACTCAGGGTCAGATAGTCCATCGCCACAATATGGAGGGGGGCCTTTGCGAGGATTGGAACCATCGGTGCTCGGGGTTCCTGCCGGGGTTTAAACAGAGTACATCGGGGACATGCTTGAATGAACGTACTCACGGAAATCTCCATTCCTGGCCAATAGAAGTGTCGGCGTAGCAACGACATGGTGCGTTCCTGCCCCTGGTGTCCCATCTGGTCATGGTAGGCCTCTAGCAGTGCCCGAACTTGGCTGGCCGGTACCACAATCTGGCTAACCTCCTCGTCGGTCCCCGGGTCCCGTATGGCCCGACACAATACACCGTCACGCACCTTCAATTTCTCCCATTGTCCCAGTATTTTTCGACCCACCTCTGTCTGGGCTTGTCTCTCGGCGGGGGTCGGTCGCCGGGCCTGCCGAAGCCACTCGCCCAGATTCCGCAGCTCTCGATCCTCCTGCTGTCTAGCCTTCCAACGCTGGGGGTCCCATCCCCAACTTACAGGTGCTGCCTCCCGTTGGCTCCCAGGTGCCTCCACTACGCCGACCATCAGTCCTTCCTCTCCTTGTTCTCCCTCAAATGGGGCCGGGCCCCTCGAATCGGCCCTAGCTGGCAACCGGGAGAGGGCGTCGGCGTTGGTGTGCTCCCGCCCCGGGCGGTACTGCAGCTGGTAGTTGTAATTGGCTAGCTGGGCCACCCATCGCTGCTCTACTGCTCCCAACCGGGCTGTCTGCAAATGTACCAGAGGGTTGTTATCGGTGACCACGGTTACCTTGGCTCCCCAGAGGTAATCCTTGAATTTCTCGCTCAAGGCCCACTTCAGCGCCAGCAGTTCGAGCTTGAAAGAACTGTAATTTGCATCGTTTCGTTCAGCGGGATGGAGGCTCCGGCTGGCATAGGCGATCACCCGTTCCACTCCATCTTGTTTCTGTGCAAGCACCGCTCCCAGGCCCAGATTACTGGCATCTGTATAGAGAAGGAAGGGTTGAGAGAAGTCAGCATACGCCAAAATCGGGGCTTGTAAAAGTTCTTGTTTCAGGACCCTAAAGGCCGTCTCACATTCTGGGGTCCATCCCACCGTGGGGGATCCTCGTCCCCTTGGTCGTCCCGTCCCGACCAGTAGCTGGTTCAAGGGTTTGGCGATCTTAGAGAACCCTTTAATAAATCGTCGGTAGTAGCCGACAAAGCCTAAAAATGATCTCACTTGCCTTACAGTCCTGGGGACCTCCCAGTCCAGAACTGCCGATACCTTCCCGGGATCAACGGCCACACCAGCTGCGCTCACCACGTGTCCCAGGAACTGTACCTTACGGCGCAGCAGGTGGCACTTCTCCGGTTGCAACTTTAACCCATACCTCTCCATCTCTCGGAATACCTTTTCCAGGTGCTGCAAGTGAGTCTCGAAGTCTGGGGAATACACAATCACGTCATCAAGGTATACCAGCACAGATTCTAATAACTGACCTCCCAAACATCGTTGCATCAGTCTCTGGAAGGTGGCGGGGGCGTTGCAAAGACCGAAGGGCATCCGGTCCCACTCAAAAAGACCAAATGGCGTAGTAAAGGCGGTCTTCTCTCGGTCCCGTTCCTCAACCGGTACCTGCCAGTACCCGCTGGCCAAATCCAAGGTGGAATACCAGGCCGACTTGGTCAAACTTGTCAGGGAGTCCTCGATACGAGGTAAGGGAAATGCGTCTTTCTTGGTCAAGCTGTTCAACTTCCTATAGTCCACACAGAACCTCCAGGCCCCGGTCTTCTTCTGGACAAGCACTATCGGTGCCGCCCATGGGCTACTACTCTCTCTCACGATCCCCTGCTCCAACATACCTTGTAAAAGGGTCCTCACTTCAGTATATAGGGTGGGGGGTATTGGTCGGTACCGCTCCCGACTTGGTGCAGCTTCTCCCGTAGGGATACTATGTCGTATTACCGTCGTGCAACCATAGTCTTCATCGTGGGTGGCAAACACGTGTTGCCATTTCTTCAGTAGCTTCTGTAGCTCTTCCACTTGTTCCTGCTCCAGGTCCTCTCCTCGTAAGGAGTCCCCTGTCAAGTGGGCCGGTACCTTGTTCTCCCTCGTCCTAGATGCTCCTACGGTTTGCGTTAGTGCTACCTCAACTACTGCAGGGTGCACTCGCCGGAAACTCACATCTTCCTTGTCCCGCACCTGATGTCCCTCGACCGACGTCACCGTCACCAGCCGCTGGTGCTTGTGTAAGTGTATTGGGTAGGGATTTTCATTGCAGACCTTCACTGGCACTCGGCCTCGTCGTACTACCGTCAGTCCTCGGGCCACCCTCACCTGTGTGCAGTCTTCATGAGGTTCCACCAACACCCAGCTCTCAGAGCCTCGACGCTGTTGTGGCACCCTGGCCCACACTATGGCTTCACTTTCTGCTGGCACCGACAATGCGAATCGACATGCTACTCGACCAACCTCTTCTCGGCCATCTTGGTTCTTAGCCAGCTGCACTCGCCTGCAGTCGGCCACTACTCGTTCCCAGCCTGGCCGCTCGGCCCTCGGTATTGTCTGAACGGGCCTAGCCCGAAATAGCTCCTCCCAACACTCCGAGAGGACATTCATACCCAGGAGGGCTCGATGCCGGCCAAGGCAATGGTCCTGTACAATGATGACCCCCTTCTGCGGGACTCGTACTCCATACAGTACAAAGTCGGTAAGTCGATAGCCGATGTAGGGGATCTCTAAGCCGTTCGCCCCCTTCAGGGTAAGCCAGGGCGCTTCAACCTTGTGTGCGGGGTGGGCTCCAAATAATTCATGGGACAAGCTTTCTGAAAACAAAGTCACTTGAGAACCAGTGTCGACGAGACAGCGCACCGTGGTGCCACATACCTGGGCCTCTACTATTGGGCTAAGCCCAATCATCCCGTCCTTGGGTTCCATTCTTCTATGGGGGTCACTTTGGGGGGCGCCGACCACATGACCCACTGTGGCCGGTCGTCTTAAAAACCCCCCTCGGAGGCTCTTCGTGGTCCGCACTGCCTACTCACATGCCCGGCGGTCCCACACCGATTACAAATGGGCCTCCCTTGCTCGTCCCACTCAAACCTAGGGCGACTCGCCTGCCAGGGCCGCCTCATCCCATCCCGACCTCGCTCAGAGTACGTCCGTTCTCGGGGGGCGGGCCCTTCTTCTCTCCTTCCCGGCCCTAGGCGCAGTTCCCCTACCAGGGCCTTGGTTAGCTCGGCCATCTGATCTCGCACGTCTTTTAAGAGCTCCATCTTCAATGTTTGTTTCCAGTCTGATACCTCCGAGGCTGCCGCCGGGCCACTCACTGCTGCACATACGGGGGCCTCCTTGGCTTCCGCTTGGTCGCCTTCCAAGGCCACGGCCTCCTTTTTCAGGTCCTCAAACGTGAGCTCAGGGTCTCGTCTAAACTGCACTCGGAGATTTTGTCGTAGGGGGCCCTCTCGTAGCCCTAACAGGAACTGGTCCCTTAACAGGGTCTCCTCATCTCCAATCCCATGATCTCGTCGTCGCTGTAGGCGTGTATACTGCTCACGCAGCTTCAGGGCGAAGGCTCGAATGGACTGGTGGGGGCCCTGCTTACAATTAAAGAACTGCGCCCTCAGGACGGCCACAGGGGTGGTATCACCATACTGCTCAGTGAGGAAGTGGAAGATGGTCTGGGCGGTGACTCGAACGGCTTCAGGGGCGGCCTGTACTTCTCGCCGGGCCTCTCCTCCTAGTGAGTTTAATACAAACTGCTGTTGTTGGCTGGCGCTCAGCCCTTGAAGGCCGGCCAGATACTCGATTTGGGCTCTCCACTCCGTCAAATGAACCTCGGACTCGACCCCAGTATACTTCTGCACCCAGGGGTTTCCCAGGAATACGGGCATGACACGGGGTGGTGTTTCCGGCCTTTCCGGCACAACACGAGGTGGGGTTTCTGGCCTTTCGGGCACAACACGGGGCGGGGCTTCGGGCAACTCGTCGTCGGCCATTGGAGGACCTTGGTCGCTCAACTCGAGGTGGAAACCCTGCCGACTACGCCAAATCTGTCACAGCCGGGGGCGGACCCGAATATGCTACTGGGCCACGCCCCTCTTAACTCTTCCACCTCGAGGAGTTTCCCAAGACCACCCCAATGACCAGACAGACGAGTATACTATAATTAAAACAAACTTTATTAAATATTTAAAAGGGGAAAGGGGGAAGGGAAAAAGGGAACTTTAAAACTAATGGCTCTTCTTTGCCTCCAGGGCCACTTGGGGAAAAGACTGGGGGCCGGGGCTCTGACTCAACAACCCGTGGCGCGCTCCGCTTCTCCTGGAGGCAGAATCGAACACAGACAGACCAGGGCACACCCTCCACTGATGTCCGCAGCCCTGGGGGATCCTCGTTCCCACACAGGGCCTCACTGGTTCAGGTAGGTAGTTGCTGCAAGCATAGAACAGATTTGTCCACAGGTTGCGTTACTCACAGTGCCGGGGGATCCTCGTTCCCACACGGAACTCCACTGGTTCAGGTAGGTTGTTGGTATAAGCACAGAACAGGTTATTACACAGGCTGCGTTACTCACAGTGCCGGGGGATCCTCGTTCCCACACGGAGCTCCACTGGTTCAGGTAGGTTGTTGCTATAAGCACAGAACAGATTATTCCACAGGTTGTGTTACTCACAGTGCCGGGGGATCCTCGTTCCCACACGGAGCTCCACTGGTTCAGGTAGGTTGCTGCTATAAGCACAGAACGGATTATTGCACAGGCTGCGTTACTCACAGTGCCGGGGGATCCTCGTTCCCACACGGAGCTCCACTGGTTCAGGTAGGTTGTTGCTATAAGCACAGAACAGGTTATTGCACAAGCTGCGTTACTCACAGTGCCGGGGGATCCTCGTTCCCACACGGAGCTCCACTGGTTCAGGTAGGTTGCTGCTATAAGCACAGAACAGGTTATTGCACAGGCTGCGTTACTCACAGTGCCGGGGGATCCTCGTTCCCACACGGAGCTCCACTGGTTCAGGTAGGTTGTTGCTATAAGCACAGAACAGGTTATTGCACAAGCTGCGTTACTCACAGTGCCGGGGGATCCTCGTTCCCACACGGAGCTCCACTGGTTCAGGTAGGTTGCTGCTATAAGCACAGAACAGGTTATTGCACAAGCTGCGTTACTCACAGTGCCGGGGGATCCTCGTTCCCACACGGAGCTCCACTGGTTCAGGTAGGTTGCTGCTATAAGCACAGAACAGGTTATTGCACAGGCTGCGTTACTCACAGTGCCGGGGGATCCTCGTTCCCACACGGAGCTCCACTGGTTCAGGTAGGTTGTAGGCGAAGCTCTCGTTGTCACGCCCCGGGCGCAAAGCTTGATTTTCTCTCTCTCTCTATAGGATTCAGGCCACAACAGGTGTCACCATCTCGCGTCTCGTCGGAGGCTGGGCAGTTCGAACGCTATAAGCACAGCATACGCACAGCAAGTCAAGCGTAAACACCATCAATCAGTGAAACTCACCCACAGCACTCTTATACCACGTCACGTGAATTCTTTAAATCGTCCTTGCCACCTGACCACGACGACCTCGAGAGATCGGTTGGGCAACAACTGGATCCCGAGGGAGGGAGAGATGTATGGTATTCACAAGCCCGGCGTGTCGGTTATCACTTCCCTGGCTCACCTACACTTCCTCTTTCCCACAGGGCCACTGGTTTACTGGCGGCCGGTGTTTCGTCCACGCTTCTGGTCAACCACGGCTCACCCACGCTCTCCTCTCCAGTGGGGCCAGGGACCTCACGAAACACAAGAACACACACCAGGGTAATCTTTCAAACGAGACATTTGCAGAGAAGTATCACAGCGGCTACTCACGCTTAGTTGCCAATAACCTCTGTTCACGGTGCTCTCGACGGCTCTGTGTCCACTCCTCCTTACATAAACTCCACAATACCCCTACGTTCGCTGACTGCCTCTCACTCTCTTCCCCAGGAGAGCGATCCGACCAGCGTGATCCGTCTGCAAAGCAGCAACACAACGTACACAACGTATGCCAACGACACCCTGTTTAATGTCTGCAAAGGTGTCTTTATACCCTGACTCTTCTCCTCGTTAGCCTATTAGCAACCGCTGTATTAATTTGCCCCACCTGAGCGTGATCAGGCTTAATTTTGCCTTTGGGGAAACCCCGGAAATGAAGTGTGGAAGCCGGATTCCGCCCGTCGTCCCAATAAAATGTGGAAGCCGGGTTCCGCCCGTCGTTCAAATAAACGTCACCTGTGACATCAGCACTTTTGGTGTTGGTATTTTATTTAGTAAAACTAGATGTATGGAGATGCAGATCTTGCTTTGCACGCTCTGTAAACCCGAACAGTACATTGCACTCATTTAAAATGATAGCCTAGAAATCTAGACGCACCCTAGCGGCCGCAAAATATATTTGCTGCCAGTGTTTAGTCTAGGCACTCACAATACACTTAACAGCTCCAAAAACCAAAATTTGGTCAGGCCAATCACATCGTGTGTAGCGTCTGTGGGGCGGGCTTAACATGATGACGACAGAGCTGCCTGTGACGGTTCCTACTTGAAAACAAAGAATGGCTGCTGCTGCTGGCGAACAGCTTTCTTTTGAAGCGGCTTTGGCCGCGACTCTGGAGGACTTAGACTTATGTTTTTCTTTGAGTGAAGAGCAAATAACCCTACTGAAGTCCTTTTTAAGCAAGAAAGATGTGTTTGGAGTTTTGCCGACTGGTTACGGTAAAAGTTTGATATACCAATTAGCTCAACTGGTGGGGAAACGCAGGGGACTCATACGTCACCTCCTTCGTTGCTCTGATTGGTCATAGCGCTATCCGATTGCGTACAGAGGCATTTTGAGGGACAACCTTATATCCTGCCCCTTGCATTGAGCCGTTTGTGTGAAGAGTTGCCAGACCTTACATCTTGATGTAGGTCTGGCTAACCAGGCTATTAAAATGAGTGAACTGCACTCAAACCTGTAAAAAAGTTCATTCAACTCAAAAGTTTCATGTGTGTTCAAAGATTTCACCACTTTGAGTTCCACAAACTCAAATAAAATGAGTCAAAGAATTTAGCTAACTCAAAAATTGGATTACTTTCAAACAGAGTAATTTCCACAGCTTCATTTTAACAAACACTGCATATATTTTAACTGTTGGTGGTTGTGATGAGGTTTATGGCATTCAATCTGCCACTCAAGCTAAGAAAGAGTCAGGCACTCCAAATTTACTTCAGTTTAATGTTAAATCAACATGATTGGTTGAGGTGGATTTTCAGTTCCCAGCATGCTTTGCATAAGATTGGATATGTGTTGTTTTATCGTATAACCATAACTGTGTGAAGTGAATGCCTACACTGCGATTAGTCACTTCACACTTTCATACACTGTTCTTAGTTTCATGAGTCACATTGTGACTCGTGAAGAAAAAGTAAAAGGTAAACATACTTATGGTAAAACATTTACTTAAATATTAAATACACTCTTAGTAATAAAGGTACAAAAGTTTTAGCTAGGAAATAAAAAAAAGTACATTTCCAATAAAATTTTCCAAAAGATGGTTTTGGTCCTTTTAGGAAGTTGTTATCATGCTGATATATATTCAATTGTTCATGTTTGTGATGTTTCTTTTTAGCTAGTAATTGATGCCAAATAAACGGTGGTGTGGTTATGATTTTCGTAGTTGAATTGGGCACGCGAACGTTTGGGCGGAAGTTTGATAATGCAGCTCTGCCTCTGGCTCCACGTACAATTCCTTCTGTGCATGCCCTGGCTCCAAACTGACGTTTTTACATAACACGGCAGCGCCCATGGTCGGACATTTTTTACTTCAATTCATTACAATGGAAGGAAGCGACATCGCGTCGTCCATCTTTTTTAAAGTCTATGGTTTGAACCCAGGGAGCACATACTGTACTAATCTAAAATATGTACCTTGTAATGCACTGTAAGTCACTTTGGATTAAAGGGTCTGACAAATGCATTTTAAATAATTTTTAAATAATAATACATATTTTATGAGAATTCGTACATATTTTACCAATTGGCTAATTGGTATTAATACATACGACCACATTCGTAAGTTTTTGTATGATTTGCCTTGACCCCTGTGACGTTGGGGTACGTGTGGAGTTCTTTCATGAAAATCGTACGTTTTTGCATGATTAACTTTGTATGAATTTATACGAATTAGCCAACTCGTAAAATATGTGATTATACTTATTTTCATATTATTATTCTTTTAATGATCAAATGTTTTTTTTGTAAGAATTGTGTCTGTGAGAAGAATTTAACTAAATGTTGGGACCACACGTCTTTATGTCTGCACACCAAAGCTCCAAATATACGAAGAATTTTAATCAAGTAATTCAATATATCAATGAAAGTATATTTTTTAGTAATAATTAAGTAAATTATGGAACATCTTGCATACTTTTAGAAGATTGGTGTGCCGAAATATACATATATCAAGTTTCACCTTAAAATGAATTTTAAAGAATATCGAAAGAGTTTTAATCTGGGCTCTTATTGGCTTGCTTTTCCTTCAATATTCAGTCATCTATTTCAACAATAATTGTTTAAAATTTACAAAAATGAATCTGTTTGGCATGGCTATATTTTTATCTACAAAAGTAATTATATAAAGTAAAGTGTGTCTTAATGATAGAACATTTGTGTGTGTTTAACTAAGCTAAGTAAAATATGTAAAATAAAATAAAATTACGAAACCTTATGATTTCATGATTGTACGATGGCAGGGATTTTGGTGTGTGTGTGTGCACCAATGTCATCATACTACATTGGGCCACCATCCATGTGTGTGTGTGTGTGTAAACTTTTGTGTGGTGTTGCCGCCACGCTGCTATGACCTGTGTGTCTCATAGGTCAGCTTTACAGAACCGTGTGTTTCATCCATCATAGCACAAAGCTGACAGACTCAGTCCAACCTTATCTAGGAGTCTGTCTCTCATCATCGCTTCAAAAAACCCCAACAAAGATGGTGAACAACCGCCTATTACATGACTGATCACTAGCCAAACAGGAAGTCATTGTTCTAAAGCTATAAATCAGCCCATGAGAGCATGCATGGCGAGAGGCTCTCCTGTCTCTCTGTGAGACTGACAAATGTGCCTTCAGTGTAAAAGCAAGATGGATGAAGTAGCAGTAATGACTTTGGACTGGCTGTGAGCATGTGCTTTCAGTTTTGGTGCCTCCATTTCACACTGGAGTGTGTTAAAGATGCGCAAAAGCTTACTGGCCTGTCTCAGATGTATAAAAAACTCTCTCTCTCTTTCTCTGCCTAGAGATGTGACTTTGGCCGGCTTTGGATTCTGCAGCGTGAAGTGCTGACAATAGAATGAGTGAGTCACTTTGTCAGAGGCGGTGGAGTTTTTATTTGGATGTTGTTTCATTCTCGCTCAACTGCCTGATGGTTTGGCCACTTTCAACTGACAGCTTTAGCACGTGCCGGGAATGTTTTACAGCACTTTACAAGCATCTGTTGTGAAATAGTAATGCTAATGGATGAAGACAGTGGCATTATTTGGGGCTATCTAGCCCCAGCTTCCTTAAATATCATTTGCTTATTCTGTTCTGAATCTTCCCAGATTTTGAAAATGTAAATCTGATACATGGGAGAATTGAAAATTAATTAACATTTGTATACATTATTGCAAAATGAAGATGACACTTACTGTATGAAATTTGCAAGTTTGGAGGCTATTACATGGGTCCAAAATGGAAACCCTCTATACCCCCCCTGAAATGTACATTCTGTACCCCCGAGTCCCCAAATATCCAGCTCTGAATATATGAAGAGTTTGGTTCCAAAACGCGATAAACGCCATTTTTGAAAAAAATGAGTTACTGCCAAAATCAGTATTATATCAGGTCAGTAGTTAAAAGTAAATTCTTAATTTTACGCAAAATCCAATATCCGCCGTGTTATTCTGTCATCTTTTCTCCCTTTTTTTCCAAAATGCGATAAACGCCACTCCTCCTTTTTTACAGAACGCAATAAATCCATTTCTGATATTACAGCCCACCAGTCACACTATGTAAACAAACAATGGCGGACGCGCTGAGTCCACGGAGTCCTAGTTTCCTAATCTACTTTGTACTTCGTGATCAACAAACAAAACAAAATAATACTTTAATTGCATCGCTAAACCTGTGATGGTTTTCTGTGATGGGAGAGAAACGTAAGCCATCAGCATCTAATATTTTCCCTGAGAGGCACTCGGGAGACGGGTGCTTGTTCTCCCGACAGCATCAAGCTTCTCATGCTAACACATTGACCCCAGAGGATCTTATGAAAAACTTTCCATAATTTTACTCAAAGTCAACGAAAATCGAACAGGACCAAAAACATTTTACAGCTGATCTCTGTGAAAGACGTTAAGCGACGACGTAACCGCAATGACAGGGTTCTTAATATGACAAAGTAAGTGTTTTGATTAATGACATTAATGTTTATATTTTTAATTAGTGTGTACAACTAGTCAACTAAATGAATATAACATGGCAAAGATGAATGCACATTTATATAGGCTATTGATTCAATAGATTTATAGCATTTTGAATAAAAACTTGTCATGGATTTATTGCATTTTGTGGAAAAAATAATCCGTTTTTATAATAAATATTTGAAAATCAACTTATGGATTAGAATTTTTTATGTTTTTATAACCTAAAAATGCTATGTGAAAGTTTGTAACAGAAAATAGTTGTTTTCATCTTGTCACTTTCTTGGTATAGAAAACACGTTTTTACCGAAATTTGTCAAAATGGATTTATTGCGTTTTGGAACCAAACTCTTCATATACTCTTACATAAATGTGCCACATGCCTTTGGGTGGCATTACAGTTAAAACTGAGCAAACAGTGTACATACACTAACCTAAATAATTATTAGGAACACCTGTTCAATTTCTCATTTATGCAATTATCTCATTTAACCAATCACATGGCAGTTGCTTCAATGCATTTAGGGGTGGGAAAGAAAGGTTATTTAAGCAATTTTGAGTGTGGCATGTTTGTTGGTGCCAGTCTGAGTATTTTACAATCTGCTCAGTTACTGGGATTTTCACGCACATTTTTAGGGTTTACAAAGAATGGTGTGAAAAGGGAAAAACATCCAGTATGCGGCAGTCCTGTTGGCGAAAATGCCTTGTTGATGCGAGAGGTCAGAGGAGAATGGGCCGACTGATTCAAGCTGATAGAAGAGCAACTTTGACTGAAATAACTACTCGTTAAAAGTGTATATTTGTCATTTTTATTGTCAAAAATGACAATCGTTTTGCTAGATAAGACCCTTATGCCTCGTTTGGGATTGTTTATAGTCCTTTGAAACTCCGTTGAAAAAAACTGTTATGTGTTGAATTAAGTATTAAATGTTGGGTTCTATCAAAGTCCACCAAAATTAGAAAAATCCTGCAATGTTTTCCCCAAAAAACACAATCTCCTCTCGACTGAACAAAGAAAGACACCAACACCGTGGATGACATGGTGGTGAGCAAACCATCTGGATTTTTCTTTCAAGAAAATTGACTAATCCTTTAACTCATGACAATCATGCGTTTAATCTAGATGAAATATTTTAATTAATTGACAGCATCATAACGCAATGAGGGGACCCTAAACAGGTCCAGCGTCCATCGCACACTACTGTACACCATTTTCAGTTCTGGAAGTTGTGGCAAATTCTGTTTTTGTATTTTATGCTGCATTACTGTGCTTAAGCTGGCATGTAATAATAATGCCCCTGTGTTGGGTGGGGTGTTTTGGCCTGTGTTTATGTTTGTGTAGCGTGAAACAGATCATGTTCAGACATGCTGTGTTGCTGATGTCAACAGCAGAGGTGTTTATATCCTCTTCTGATTACAGACACACCTCACTGCAAAGCACAAGGTGTTCATAGTTAAACCACCGGTGCGGTACACACAGTCACACTGAAGCCTCATTGGGCCTTAGTTAAATGTCACTACGGAAATTTGCTGAGTGAGCTTTTAATTTTAAACCAAAAAACCCATTGACTGCGCATAGCATATAACAGCAGGTGTATATAATATATAATGCATGTGTACACTATAAAAACATAGTGTCATAAATAACAATAATATAAATGTATATTAATGAGCTCTAAAAGTCTTAGACCAAATGGAAAATGTGGGATTCAAACTGGAATTAAATTTTGAGTCTTACATTTTTTATAATAAAATAAATAAAAAACATAAAAGACCACAAAAACACCACAGAGGTACATAATGGTACCAATGGTCCATATTAGTACACCTCAAAGATACATATTGGTACCAAATGCATACAAATGGTACATAATAGGACCTTTTTAGAGGTACTGCCCCAGTGACAGCTGGAGTACATATTTTGACCAGTTGTATCTAACAGTGTAACATGTTAACTTCTTTGTACAAAAGGTCAGGATCACTTGCTTTAAATGAAGCACACACGATGTTCTTTCTCAAACCTTTCTCAAATCCTGCTGGGACAACATGCATCATCAGGTTTTGCGCAAACATGTAGAGTTGATGCCAGGTAAAGTATATGTTATTGTAAGCAAAACTATGATGTTCATTTTTCAGTTTAAAATGATACCATTATTAGAAAGAAAATCTCTTCATTGTTTACTGCAGGGATGAAGCCAGGTTTGACTTTGGTGTCAGCCTTCGCTTGCAATATACAGCAACTTGCAATTAAAGATGCCAACTATAGCAAGTTGTTCTGTTTATATTAGAGATACTGACTATCTGCTTGTTAAAACCACCCACTGCTTCTTCTTAATAAAAACCCTTGGAGAAGCAGTGCAAAAATAAATTTCGGATGAAGAATATACAACAAAATTACACATGAAACTAAATTAAAAATACAAAAGGAATATAAATAATTATTCTACATGAAGATTGGAATGAGGGTTTGCAGGGCTGGAAGTTGTTTTTGACTCTATAGTTGTGCATCAATAGACACACACTGTTCAGTGACAACAGCACTGCCAAACTCACACATTGAACTGTCACAGTATTTAAAGGTGAAATACATAACTTCATGCACTTCTGATGGCCCCAAAATAAAAAATCATGTTTTTAAACAGGTTTTCCAGATAATCTTCCCTCATTTCGCTGGTCCAAAAACTTTCAGCCCAGTCTCCTGAAAATGCGTATAAATAGCACGACTCGTGCAATACATATGCCAAATTCCACTTTGGCGTGCATAGGATACGCAAGTCCTTCCCATTCACTTAAACGGTGCATCTTTTTTTGTCGTTTTATTTATTGGTTTCTAAATTTTTTTGCTATTTTTTTTACCATTTTTGCTTGACTTTACAGTTAGAACAACTTTTTGTTATATAAAAATGACATCCTAACCAAACCCCTAATCTAACCCCAACTCCAAGCGACCATGGCTTAAATATAGACAAAAACATGGAGAAACCTGTATATTAAATAACCTCATTAAGCAAATCTAAAATCTAACTCTAAACCCAAGCAAAAATGGTTTAAAAAAACAGAAAAAATGGAGAAACCAATAAATAAAACGACAAAAAAAGATGCACCGTTTAAGTGAATGGGAAGGACTTGCGTATCATATGCACGCCAAAGTGGAATTTAGCGTATGTATTGCACAAGTTTTACACTTCGTGCTATTTATACGCATCCTCAGCATGTTATGACCCATTAAATCATATTTTACAATATTAAAAAACAAAACACACATCACTGTCTGTTAAAGAAACCATTGGTGCTATATTAAATTTTTAAATAAATAATCAGAGGCAGGGATGAGTGGAACTTTGTGCATGTTGTGAATACACAATAATAAATAATTGCTTGCTCTGAATGTTGGCCACATTTTTCAGTTGATGTTCTTCTGCATGAATGAGATACATTTCACTCGACCAGTGCTGAGAGCTTGTGTTGACATCCTGCATAACTCAAGCATTCGTTTGAATATAATCCCCCAGAGGTGAGAGAAATCCCAAATGCTCTCAGTCAGGAGGGTCTGACAGGACTGTATCCCATCTCTCATCAGTAGAACAGATCTCTCTCTCTCTCTTTCAGCCTTATGTAAAGAAGAGTGACATAGAGATAAAGCGAGAAGAAGAGAGGGAGGACACATGAGATGGACACAGGGACTCCAGTTTGACTCATGGCTACTGCATGAGTCAATCTAAAGAAGAACATGTCTGGGTCATATTTTACTATCCAAAAGTGAGAATATAAAAATTTGCTTGTATAATAGAGATTATTAAGATTAGAATTGTTATTACAAATGCAAAAAAAGTTTTAGATATTAAAAATTAAAAAAGAAATATATGAAAATATTGAATAATGTAAAAATTTGAAAATAAAAAAGGATGATTGACAGTCATATCTAGCTTTATGAATCCACTTTCAAAATCTACACCCCCTGAGGAAACACTTACTATATACACTACACACAGAGTCATTCATTCAATGATTGCTCTTTATTTAGCATAGACAGCCGAGGCTCCGGCCGACACCTGACAGAGGTTACGTTAACACGACGTCATAGAGAGCCGCTTAAATGTGTTGGGTAAATAGATAGCAGTGAAATGTATTTTCTGACGCATGACATGACATTTGATATGTGGTCAGCTGGTTCACACTGTACTGTGTAGTGTTTTAGGATGTACACTTTTGACCCCGAAGTCACCTGTTATGTTACATGAGCTTCTCTCTCTCTCTCTCTCTCTCTCTCTCTCTCTCTCTCTCTCTCTCTCTCTCTCTCTTTTGCTCGGTTGACCACAACATATACTTTTTGACCTCTGCACACATACTGTATATTATAATGTACATGCATTTAATCAAAAAATGTTTTTTATACTTTTATTTCGATTTAGCTTGTATATCAATACAAAAAAATCATTTGTATTGCATAGAGCATTTCATTACAGTTTTTCTGAATTATAAAATAAGTGCATTGCAGTGTGAAATGTGTGTTTTAGTGAGAAGTTTGTGTTTAGAGTTTTGCCAAAAGAGCATGCATGATTTGACAAATGGGTTTAGGCCACTATGAATCTGGTTCAGAGATTGGGGTTTATGTTTTAGCAATTCAGAAAAACTGTAAAAAGAAAGACATTAACACCTTCAATTTGAAAAATGTAAAGCTAGTCATACATGATTCATTTGCAATAAATTGGTTAGCCTTATAATAAAAAACAACATATCACATCAATGTCAATTGTCAAGAAATATGTGAATAAACAGTTTATACGTAAGGGATAATGTAGAGGCAGCCGGTAGTTATCGGGAAATAAGCCCCGACAGTGTGATCTTGTATAACACTGAAGGGGCTTATTTCCCGATAACTACCGGCTGCCTCTACATTATCCCGCTTATTACACGGCTGCTTGTCACATAAGAAAAAAAACGGACATGAATATGAATTTGAAACGTTTTATTGGCATATTTGTTTTAAATTAACATGTTTATCCTTCCGCGAAACTTTGCACAGATGCATAAAATGATCGTAATACCTTATTAAGATCCTCTGCTTCATACTTGTCTGTCTCCATTTTTTCTCTTTTAGACAGTCTTTGAGAAGTTTTAATGCCCATTCTGTATTTTTTTGTGTGTTGGCTTCGTAGCTGTCATGCTCTATTTTGTCAAGTTCAGTCTCAGTAAGCTGTCTGTGTCTTGTCGTGGTTGTCCAGTGTTTGTCACAAGATGGCGCCAAACAGTAATCTTTATTGATCTTTATTGGCGCGGAGCGATTTTACTTGTACAAGTAGTACCGGCTATGCGTTATTACTTTGGAGCGGTTATTATTTGAAAAGAACGAACCTGCAAATGTCTCAACTGACCAATCAGAATCAAGCATTCCAGAGAGCCGTGTAATAAAGTGAATATAATAAATGGTTTAATCGGATGCATGTGCACTGTTGCGGCTATGCGCCTGAATCGGTCTGTATGTATTTATCTGTCTGGCTAGTGGCTAAACTGATCTCTGAAACAAGTCGAAAATAAAATGTTTTGGTTTGCTAAAGATGAGGGGAGACAACGAGCATGGATCACAACAAGACAATTTAAGTTAACACATAAATTTTACACAGTAACGTTAGCTCAGTGTAAAAGCTGATACACGTTAGATATGATATATGAATGTAAATAATTTACGTATCATTTATTTCCCTTGTTATCAGAAATAAACTACTGTAAAATGACTCTGTTGTTATTGATTTTATGTGGAAGTCGCGTCTAGTGTGGAAGTTGCGTTTAGGCCACAAAAGCCGTTTGTTTATGTTGTTACCACTGAACCTGTTTATAAAGAAAGGGAGAGAGAGAGAGAGAGAGAGAGAGAGAGAGAGAGAGAGAGAGAGAGAGATAGAGACTAAAAGCTTCCATTAATAAATTAACAATAATGTCGTAAAAGACACAGGATGAATATGTAAGTGCTCAATGCTTTGCACCCATCAATATCATGTGCATTCGGTTCAATATTAAAAGACGAACGACAAGAAATTCACATTTTTCTAATACAGCATATTTTTAGGGGCATTGACATTTTTCCTCACTGTAACATTTCATTTCAATTAAGCCATTTTCCTCAGATTGTCATTATTGTAATGCAAAATCCCTCATTATTAAAAAAGTAGTTCTAATTTTCTAATAGTTTGGGATGAGCATTTTCATCTAAACCAGTCAATCTTTATGTAATGGTATGAAAACCAAACCACCTACCTCCCTAATTTTACTACTGCCTTCTTTTTTAGTAATTCATATGTATTTTACTAGAGAGCTAATTCATACGTTTGCACAACCTAATTGATATGTTTCTGTTTGCACCCCTGTGATGTTGGGTTTAGGGGTGGGGTATCATACATTTTTCAACCTGATCTCACGAATTTCCGTGGCATAGTCACGGAATTTTTTGCTCATTTTTCCGTGACATTCTCACGGATCTCCGCATATTTCCGTGGCCCTGCCACGGACTTTCTTTTCCGTGGCATTCTCACGGATTGGTTACTCAACTGTTTTGTCCTATTTTCTTACCATTTTCGCTTCGGTTTAGGGTTAGATTTACATAAAATGACATCCCTACCCAAACCCAACTCTAACCCCAATGCCAGGTGACAATTGATTAAAGTTTAGAAAATATAAAAGAATACATCAGAAAAAAATTTATAAACCAATACTTACAGTGACAAAGTAATGCAAGCACCAAATCTAACCCTAAACCGAAGCGACAATGGTTTGAAAATAGGAAAAAGCAGTTGAGTAACCAATCCGTGAGAATGCCACGGAAAAGAAAGTCCATGGCAGGGCCACGGAAATATGCGGAGATCCGTGAGAATGTCACGGAAAAATGAGCAAAAAATTCCGTGACTATCCCACGGAACTTTGTGAGATCATAATTTTTGTACAATTTACTTTGTAAAAATTCATAAAAATTAGCCAACTCGAAAATAATGCATGAATTCCTGTGAGATCTGGTTGTCTCCTTCATTATCTGTCTGTTCCTTTATTTTATACTTTCACCTTCAGACAAACCGAAAGGACAGGATGTGCCTCTCCTTAATGATCCTTGTTTCTCTGAGGGCCTGTGGCCAGATGACTTCATTATTCACATGCTGCTCTTGTTGTTTTTGTGGTGTCATTCATTTTCTTTAGAGTCACACAAACTCAATATTGGTCAGGCACACCCTCAAAGTGTGTGTGTTTGTGCATGTGTGTATATTTGTGGGCACAATCGAAGTGGTCCTTACTATTCGACAGGCCCATAAATGCAGCAGATCAAGTTTATATTTAAATAAAATGTCAATAATTGTGTGAGGGTTTAGGGGTAAGGTGTTGTGAATATTGCCATTAAACATGATCCTTGCCTTGAAAATCATTGCATTTATGAGATGTTTTCAGTGATACAGCTTTAAATGGTGTGTTTGTGTGCGTGTGTGGGGGGCTCTGTTCATTCTGCACTGTCAGAGTCATGCAGTACAAATGCATTAAAATGTCTCTTTTATCTGCAAACAGCCATGACTGAGATAAATCATATGCAAATGTCTGCGCTCCCCTCTGATTTAAAGGTGGAGTCATGAATAGATCCATTTTTGCCTATGATGTATGTGTTTATGCACTGTAAAAAATCTTTGCTGCCTTATTTTTTTGTTGAAACAACTCAGATTTACAAATCATTTCAACTTACTTGTATTCATCTTGACAATGAGTTGTTATGCCTACAGATGAGTTGTTATCATTTAATAAAATGAAATTGACTTTTTTTAACTATATTTAATAAGTTTTAGCAACTCAAGATAAATAATAGTAAGTTGAAATGACTGGCTTCAATCTCCCCAAGTCATTGAGCAGCTTCTCAATCAGGGCACTCCATGCCTTGACATCCTGACTTGTGACCATACAACGGTAGCCCTGCGTGCTCCTCAAATGTGAGTCAAAAAGATGCTTTCATAGAGATTTTAAAATTATATAATAATCATATATATTTTTTCATACTTCATACAAGTTTTTGTTGTAAACTATTATTTGTTTCGGAAAACGTCCATTTTCATGCACAAATTTATGCATATGCATGCTTAGTGAATGATAATTATAACTTGTAATAATAATAACTTCACCCCACCTCTCCATGTAAAACTAACCCTGTCCGAGTAGGGCTAAACAAGTTTACACCAATATTTTATTTCTTGATTTAAAAAAATATAGACATTGACAATACAATTTAATTAATATCTTCCGTTAGAAAAGAATGGTTGCAAAAATAACAAACCACGAAGGAAAATGGATTATTAATATGAAGGAAAAGGTTAAGCACCCCCTCACTCAATATCTGTAAAGCAACAATAAAACAAAGAAAAAAATTGTTTACACGCACAAAGTCCATAAGCATCACTACAGGACCAAAAACGCTTTAAATCACATGGAAAACAAGCATGTCAGACATCTGACAGTTAAGCAACTCCTCCGCCCACCCCTAAACCCCCAAAACCCATCTCTTTATGAGCCGGGCGTAGAGGAGGGGAGCGGGGGCACTGATGCATACTGAGCACTTCTCTCCTCTTCATCCCATCCTCCTTCATCTCTCCTGTCTTTCCTCCACCAGCTGTTCCTCCCCCTCCATCTCCTTAGCCACCCAAGAGTCTACAACAATAATTCATCCCACTTCTAATTCAACTGTTCCATGTAAATCTATTTATATACACATATATTATCCTTATCAAATCCATACAGATGTCTCCCTCCATCTTCCATTCGCAGAGCCTCTGGGTCGCTCTTAAACCGTCTGTCCACATGGCGAGGTCGAGATCCATTTGCAAGAGGATGGAAATGTATGCAAATAATATGGGGGCGGGGGGCAAAGAGACGCTGCCTCTGTGTGTGATATGTTGTCCCTAAGTACATGGCTGCCCTGTAGATACAATAACAACCTTGGTTGTATCTTTGCAGAAGAGGGTGGACGTGTCCCTTTATTTAGCAGCAACGTTTCCTCTCTTACTGCTTCAGTGCGCTTGTACTGTGAAATCTGAAATGGGCGAGTTAAGTTTAAAGTCATTGCAGAAAATCTATACATGCACACATGTGACGACATGGTTGTCGGTTGAATAATGCATTGAGTTTGTAAATCAACATTATTTTGCTTAGTTTTATAGACCAAAATGTGACAAGATCTAAAATGTATTGGAATGGATAAAATACTACTCCTCTATCACATTTTTCCGTCATTTTTACACCAACAAACATCCTTCAAGTTTAGAATGAAAGAGTTTTATAATCTTTATAATATTATCTCTTTCATTTAGGGAAACATTTGGTAGATATGCCAGCAGTAATTGGTCTAGAGAATCAACACTCTGAGGACCATAGTGTGTTGTTTACTGCATAGTTAAAGGCTCTGCCAAATCATACAAGAACGCCTGCAGTGTTATGACTTTTTAGACGGGCAAATGGGGAAAGTCCCGTTGAGGCATGTTTGTACCGCTGCAGATTGCCTCAGCTGATGGCCCTCATTAGCTTGTTTGATTACAACTTTTTTGATGCATTAAAAGTGAGCCTTTAGGTCTAAACATAATACATTTGGTAAGGGAAGTCTACACAGAGTCAAACTTATAATTGGATATGCTGAATGATCTGGAGTAGGTGCTATAACTGATGACATTGAAAGCATCCTGACCAACTTCTTCACAGTGTGTTATGGCAGCTTCACATTGTGTGAAAAGAAAGCTCTACAAAGGGTGGTGCAAAATGCCCAGGGCATAATTGGCACCCATCTACCTGCCACCGAGCCTCTTCACCACAGTAGATGCCTGCGCATAGCACACAACACCATCAAGGACTCTTTCCATCCCTGTCAAAAGCATCTATCTAAGTGAAACATTACTTAAAACTTTTATGGATGGTCACACCAACCATTTTAACAAAGCAGAAGTCAATTAGTGAGGTTGAATAGAGTTCATATTCATATTTTCCTTTAATATTTTATTTTTTAGTTTTTGTGGTGCTCTTTAATGAGCATGCTGCCAGTTTGCTTTCTTAGCTGTTAGGCAGTTTGCATGGTGAAATCCCATCTCGAAAAACTCTGAAATTGTCTCACATTGTTTTTATAATATTAGATGTTAAGATAAAAACAATCTTATCTCAAGACCACGGTGTTCTGTTTTATCCGGCTGATTTTCCTCTGGCTGTTTTTAAAACAAAACCATTCACAGGAGCGTATCTAGCCTAATTATACTAGACTTCCACAAGACCAATTAGTTGACTAGACGGTGCCTTAACAGCTAGTCAACAAATCAGTCTAACGGAAAATGTATAATAAACCTGATTTCGAATTTATGTAGTTCTGCACATTCCTAGTGTGTACAGCAAACTTTCCGAGCTGAAGGGTAAAAGAACGCTTGGCTACCCGTGCAGAAAGCCGAGCTAGTGACTCAAAGTGGCGCGACAGTATGTGTGAATAACAAGGGTGAGTGAGAAAGGGGCGACGGAGACCCTCAAGGTCTCGGTTGCCTGACCAGATTATTTCCTTACCTCCAGCACTGACATACTCAGTCTGTCCTAATCATTTCTGTCCTGCCCTCCACACTTCACTACTCCGGAGCCCCATGAGATTCCCTAGAAAACCAAACAAACCCCGAGGGAGCTGGCGAAGTCATGAGAATGGCCAGCCAGATAGACTGGGTACACAATGAACTGTGAGTTACAGCCTGAGAAAGAAATTCCTTTAAGCTGTACCACAGGTGTTGGCTTTAAGGGAATAAAGAAAAGGAGAGTTTTTTTAATTAATAGTTGGGATTGTAGGGACTGTTTCATCTGTGGCCAGGGTTTTACCTGTATGTGTACCTGGTAATCATCACATTGTGGGGACTAAATATCCCCACAAAGATAGTAATACCAGTACTTTTTATGTGTTTTTTTTAATGTAGGAGAAAGTTTTCTATAAAGGTTGGGGTTAATGTTAAGGTAATAGAATATACAATTTGTAGGCTACCATATAAAAACCATTACGAAACCAGAGTGTGTGTTAGTGTGCGTGTGTGTGTGTGTGTTGAACTCATAACTGTGTGGGATGTTTTATCCATGGAACACCAATGTATAGAATTTTTTCCCCAAAAATTAAATTTTTTGAGAATTTTTATGTAGCTGTGTTTTCCATGCAAATTTCAAGTGACAGCTACACTGTATACAGTTAAACAAACATATGCATATATAATTCATGTAAATTACATGTAAAATGGTAGGTTGTTTTAGTGTCAATATTTGACTAAACACAGTTGGGTATTTTCAACCCACAATCCAGCAATTGGGTTAAAATAACCAAACCGCGGTTCCAATATTGACCCAGCCATGGGTTAAAAACAACCCAGCATTTTAAAGTGTGTAATATCTGAAATTTGAGTCTGTTCGGCACACAAACCAGACATATTGATGCGTTTATTGATGTGTTTACAATGTCAAAATCAGCGCTTATAGAAAATGTTGAGTTTTCCAATAGTATTTACGACTTTGTGGCGGCATTAATGTGTGTTAATATATCTATCATGTTCAGATGCAGTGCTTTAAGTGGCCCAAAAGAGGTGCCGGTACTCTAATTTTTTTGTTTTTTTTTGCTGACTCGACTATATTGAAGGGGTTTTATATTCAGCAGTCAACAGACGACTATGTAAAAAATAATAAATCCTTTTTTAAATTTGTGTATTTGCTTGAGCTAGAAATAGCTACTGAACATAAATAAAATGTGCAAAAGGATTTTGAAAAAATACCATTAGAAAGAGCTACTGGAGAAAGAGCTTTTGAACATAAATAAAATTTGCAAAAGGTAGATATGTGAGTAAAATTTTCAGCATGGTTAAATGCTAAAACTAGTTGTTCAGATAGAAAGAGCTTGAAAAAAAACTTTAAAATGACACCAAAACCATGTCTATGGGGTCAATAATAACAAAATACTGGCCATTTGAAACTCGAAAGTCATTTATTTTGTCCCATTGTTTTACATTTTGCGGATGGTAAAACTACTGTGCACGTCGTTCAAATTCATTCATCGTCGTTTACTTGTAGTTTAGCAATTAAACTAAATGTATATTATAATTTCAAGAATGTTTTCTGCGCATCGCCTGAGGAAATCCGAAGTTGCGTCGAGAGGAACCAAACTGACAGCCGCGACAGCGGAGATTATCACGTAGCCTACCTACAAGGCTTGTGTCTGAACTGCAGCAATCATTCTGGCTTGGTGGGATGTCAGCGAGTCCTCTGATTCTGACGGCGTTCTTTTACTACTCAGAGTCTAAAACAAGGAGGGCATATTACGTGTTCATTGTATTTTCATTTTAACCGAGCAGCTATGGTTGCGCGTTTCACACACAAACACACACCTCTCCAGAGCACGTTGACACTGACTGACGGACGCATGCGCTTTTAACTTGTAAACGCAAGGGTGTATGGGTAATGTAGTCTCTGCTCTCGGTGGGACGAATTAGGAAGCGTACATTAAGGGCGCTCTGAAAAGCAGCAGCGCAGCCAAAGGATTAAATTAAACCTCTTATTTTTAAACAGATGTGCAATGAGCGTTCCGGTACGCTAAAAGCCCGTTCTGGGGGCACGGAGAGGTGGTGGTACGCTCAAGAGCTATTTTTAGAAGTGGCGGTACTGAGTACCGGGGCGTTCCGGCCCACTTAAAGCACTGTTCAGATGAAACCACTTTCTGGTATGTCATTTATATACAAACAACACAAATGTAAAGGCAAAAGCACACCGTGTTGCTCAGGATCTGTCCTGCATGTGGTCCTTCATATATTGTAATGCACATGGGTGGGTGTGTGGTCTGGGCAATTCCAAACCAAATCCCCTCAAAGATAGTAATACTATAAAATAGTGATTTTTGACATTGTGAGGGCATCTTTGGTCCGCATGAAGAAAACTTGTAAATCAAGCTTGTATATCACACTAAATAATGATTATTTGAAAATAGCCCTGCTGAAAAAAACAGCATCAAACCAGCATGGGAATTATGCTGGTATATGCTGTTTTAGCTGGTGGTCACCAGCATACCAGCACCAAAACACAACATATGCTGGTATGACCAGCATGGGATGCTGGTGCTAATGTCACAAGCCAGGGGCTGGCCGCTAATGGTTAAGCCACGCCCCTTCTAACTTCCACCTCGAGGAGGTCCCCAAAACCAACCCAATGACCAGACCACAACGAGTACAGGTAAGTATAAAAATATTCTTTATTTATTTAAATATTTAAAATATATGGGGACTTGGGGAAGGGGAATTAAAACTAAGGTCAGGATCTGTCCTTCAGAAGGGGGGGGGGGTTACGTCGGGGAACGGGCTCCCGCCTCTGGTTCCCTCTGTCCGTGGCGCGCTCCTCTTCCTTCCTGGGAGGCAGAATAAAATCAATGAATATGGGCATGTACTGTTTCCTGTCCGTGTACCTGCGTGTAGTTCGCGGCACTCCGCCGTCTTCCCACGCAGCTCCTTGGTTGTCGACTCACTCTCCCTTCCTATTTTCTCTCTTCTCTCCACAGGCTACAGCTGGGACATGAAGACACAGTGGATCGTTCTCACGAGAGTCTCCTCACCTCTCCACCGACTACAGCTGCTGGGTAAGTATGAATTTTCCTCCTTGACTCGTTACTTTAGTGCTCACACTTGTTCTCTCTCTTCTCCCACAGGCGACAGCTGGGACACAAGAGCACAGTGAATCAACTCCAATTTGTTCTCTCACCTCGTCGCTGACTACAACTTCTGGTACGTATGGTTCTCCTTCACAACTGGTCTCCTTAGAGCTCACGCTTGTTCTCTCTCTTTTCCTCCACAGACGACAGCTGGGACACAAGGGCACAGTGAATCGTTCTCAGTTAGTTCTCTCACCTCTTCGCTGATTACAGCTTCTGGTACGTATGGTTCTCCTTCACAACGGGTCTCCTTAGAGCTCACGCTTGTTCTCTCTTTCTTCCTCCACAGGCGACAGCTGGGACACAAAGGCACAGTGAATCGTTCTCAGTTAGTTCTCTCACCTCTTCGCTGATTACAGCTTCTGGTACGTATGGTTCTCCTTCACAACGGGTCTCCTTAGAGCTCACGCTTGTTCTCTCATGCTTCCTCCGCAGGCGACAGCTGGGACACCAAGGCACAGTGAATCGTTCTCAGTTAGTTCTCTCACCTCTTCGCTGATTCCAGCTTCTGGTGCGTATGGTTCTCCTTCACAACGGGTCTCCTTAGAGCTCACGCTTGTTCTCTCGGTCTTCCGCCACAGGCGACAGCTGGGACACAAAGGCACAGTGAATCGTTCTCAGTTAGTTCTCTCACGTCTTCTCTGTTTACAGCTTGTGGTGCGTTTGATTCTCCTTCACAACGGGTCTCCCTAGAGCTCACGCTTGTTCTCTCTCTCTTCCTCCGCAGACAACAGCTGGGACACAAAGGCACAGTGAATCGTTTCTCAGTTAGTTCCCTCACCTCTTCACTGATTACAGCTTCTGGTACGTATGGTTTCTCTTCGCAGCTCTCTCAGCCCACTCCTCTTCCCTGTTGATTGACAGACTAAACAGGTTATGCTATACTTCTCGGGGTGGCGGACTTACGATGACTGTTAGGCGCACTGCGTCGACCGGCAGTGGTTTCCAAGATAGCGCCGGGGACCAAACCCTCTCGGCTAGCTCGTTGGTCCAACAGAGGGGCGAGAGTGTCACGCCGTCGCACCGGGTCGAGCGCTGCCCTTTCCTCTACGCCCGTTGGCAATCGAAAACCGGACCGGGGCACCCCTTTGTAGAGACCTCGGGGCAGCGGATCTCCTTCGCCTCTAACTCTGTGATGATAAACAGCACACAGGTAAAGTAGCAATGAAAATGGTAATACTCACACCGCCAGTCGTACAGATCTTCACCGCCACTCCTAACACAAGTCCGCCAAGCGTTTGGCTACGAAAATACTTCAGGAACTACTCCGTGACTTCTAAGGCTGAAACACACTCACAGCATAATCGTACACAGGGTTATTCTAGAACCGCTTTCCTCTTCAGCGCCCCTAGCGAGTGACTGGAGGCGGGGTACGTCTGACACGACACAGCAATCTCACTGCAATACACACAGCACCACTTCAAAGTGAAATTTCTACATCCAAGACTCACCCACCACGCTCAGTGCACACAATAGACGCCCGTCTTCCTTCGCCTCGCTCTGGGCGAGAATGTGGAGGTGGTAACACGGCCTAGCAGTTGTTTTCCGTCACTGTGGTTGTCTCACACAAAGATCCTGTGGCTCACCCACCACACTGACTCAGGGGCAGGGCCACCCGCTCTCGCTGGAAAGCACTTAAAAGATATCCAGGTCAAGTACATACAAGTTATATTCAATGAATGAATTCGTTTACTCACAACTGTGGTGCTTCCGTTATCTCACGCTTCCTTAGGTTAACTTCTCCTTACGATAATTCCAGCTACACAGATAAACGGTTTCTCCAGTCGTCAATACCACCGCTACACAAATGGGTACTCACGATAGCACGTTCCTTCTTCCTTCACTTCGTTCATACAAGGTCAGTCTCCGTTTACTTTCCAACCTGTAAGGTCTTCAATATCTCCATCAGCCGAAATCCCACGATGCACAAAGAGAGAGAGAGCAAGTCCAACAATCCGACTGGCGTACCAGGTGAGCTCATCTCAGCGCTACAGCACACACCAACACCGGTGATAACAACGACACAAACTGTGGTTTAAACTGTTCTTAAGTACTCGCCTGGGTGTTGCCTTCGTCCAATCACCCGGCGCTCCTGTTAACAACTCGCAGCTGTCCGTAGTTTGGCTGATTACAGCCCTCACGATGCTACCGGATGTCCGGTGTTTTCTCTTCCCGGTCCGGGTGGAAACATCCGGGCGGAACCAAACTTTCCCAACCTTTGGTTCCGCCCAAAAGATCGTCACTCCTGTGACACTAATGCTGGTTAAGCTGGTGCTAATGCTGGTTTGGTGCTGGTTTAGCTGGTGCTAATGCTGGTGCTTATGCTGGTTTGATGCTGGTTTAGCTGGTGTTCACTAGCAAACCAGCACCAAAACACAACATATGCTGGTCTTGCTGGTATCCTGTTTTTTTCAGCAGGGAGGGTTAAGGATTAGTCCATTAAAAAAAAAAATCCATATAATTTTCTTACCACCATGTCATCCAAAATGTTGATGTCCCTCCTTGTTCAGTCGAGAAGAAACCATGCCTTCTGAGGAAAACATTCCAAGATTTTTCTCATTTTAATGGACTTTAATGGACCCCAACACGTAAAAGTTTAAAATTGCAGTTTGAGCGAAGATTCAAAGGACTCTAAACGATCCCAAACGAGGCATAAGGGTCTTATCTAGTGAAACGATTGTCATTTTTGACAAGAAAAATTGTCCTCGTCTATCTCGGGTCCTGTGACGTTTCAGCGCAACCTCACGTAATTGCGTAATGCCGTGGAAAGGTCACGTGTTACATATATGAAACGCACATTTGCGGAGCATTTTAAACAATAAACTGACACAAAGACATTATTTAGTATCATTTGACATAAAACAACGTTGGAATGGGGCGTAGTTTTGCATACGTCATCCGTGACCTTTCAGCGTGATGATGTATTACGTGAGAAGTTGTAGTTTAAAAGTGCATTTTATTTCTTGTCAAAAATAACAATCATTTCGCTAGATAAGACCCTTATGCCTGGTTTGGGATCGCTTAGAGTTCTTTGAAACTCAGTTGAAACTGCTATTTTAAACTGCATTAAAACTGTTACGTTTTGGGGTCTATTAAAGTCCATTAAAATGAAAAATATACTGGAATGTTTTCCTGAAAAAACATAATTTCTTCTCGACTGAACAAAGAAAGACATTTTGGATGACATGATGGTGAGTAAAATATCTGATTTTTTTTTTAAGAAAATTGACTAATCCTTTAAGGGATTGGATTAAGGGTATAGAATATTTCATTTGTACAGTATAAAAATCATTATATCTATGGAAAGTCCCCATTAAACATGAAAACCAATGTGTGTATATGTGTGTGTTTGCATGTAAAAGGTAAAAGAAGAGGAAATGTTACCTTTCAGTTCTTACAAGGCCTAGCTGACAAGACACATAACAGCTGTTGAAACGCATGTGTCCTGATTGTGTCAATACTTCATGTTCTCTCCCTTTACGTTGTATTATGACAGCATTAATTGAGTATTGTGTACTTTATGTCACAGAATGGAAAGAAGACATTATGTAACACCCTCTCAGCTGTTCCTGTTCAGGCAGTGTACACTTCCCGTTCTAACCTGTGTAGTTTATCTGCATGCTCGCCTGCAATTACCTGCAAGTTGGTGTCATCTGCCTGGAAACTTCTAATAATCAAAGGCACACCCAGGCTGCCCGAAATGAACTTGTTAGTTACTCAATGACCCAAAATAATATTCTTTTATTATTTAGTCATCATCGTCAACAAGTGCTTTCTTCTATAGGGCATGTTTAGGAATGTATTTGTTGCTATTGTCTATACAGATTGGGGCCAATCACACCAAATGCGTTTTAAACGCTTGGAAACGCAAGGCGCGCTGCACTGCATTTTTTGGGTATTTTAATATAGAGTGGTGCGGCACAGCTTTTTGTATTGCTAGGCAACAAACTAGTCAGCTGTCTTGTCAATCAAATATTGAAGCGTGAGCATTCTTTTGCTGTTAACTGTCATATTAGCATAAACTTTAACTCTTTCACCGCCAGCGTTTTTAAAAAAAGTTGCCAGCCAGTGCCAGCGTTTTTCATGATTTTCACAAAAGTTTAATGCCTTCCAGAAAATGTTCTTCTTCAAATATATAAACATACAATATACCAAATGAAAGAACAGACCGTCTGCTTAAAAAAAAACAAAAACACGATTCATCCTACCTTGAGTAGTTCTTTTGTAATCAGCTTTTGAATATGGGTAGGTTTCTGCAAAAACACCACATTTTGAGCAAAAAGCTGAGATAATTCCATTTTTGTGACGGACTTTTCATAGAGATCCCATTCAGAGCGATCTTTAAAACATACACGGACATGCAGCAGCTTGCCATAGGGCAATACTTCCGGTTTTAAAAAGTTGCGGAAGGGCGCCACCTAGTGGATAATAGCGGTATTGCGGAAAGACAGAAATACTCGTCATTGGCGGGGTAGCGCTTTCTCTTGATTGAAGAGATATCTCGTCAATGGCGGGGAAAGAGTTAAAAAGAGGACGCTTGCTCTGACCTTGTTTGAGGGTGAGAGGTGCACAAACATGCAGGAGACAGTGAGTGAGTGGAGTCCAGTTGATCCAAACAACTTTAAAGTTCCATCACCACAACGAAAAGCAATGATGACAAAACCGCCAAAATTTATTTTAAAACTGCATGAGATGCGCAGCTGTTACAATAATGTATATTTACTGCATAACTATCTTCTACAATTTATATTGACTATATATCATGCTAAACCAAACCGCATATTCTAATTTTAATAAACAAAGCCATGTCTAAAACAAACACATTGAAAGGTGCTGGAGACTTGCCATTAGCTGTTGTATTTGAATAAATAATGAGGTGAGTCTAATGCTGCGTTTACACCAGCCGCGGTAGAGGTGGCAAAAATGCGCTATTCGCGCATAGTTGGACACTTAAATATTTGAGTTTACTCGCTTCATTCGCGCGTGAAAGCCTCTTGTGAAATTCTAGTCATTCGAGACATTCACTTGGAAATTTGCGTCATGGGAGGGGCTTCTGCGACTCTGCTGAGACTCTGCTCGCTTCCTGGATTCACATCACTACAACAGCAAGGTCCTGATTGGTTAATGCAGCGCGGAACTCCGTCAAAGTTTAGATTTTTCAAAAATTTTTCAATTCGTGTGACGCGTTCCACGCCATTCTCACCACAGGATGCCTAATCGCGTCTTTGCATTGACTTAACATGTAAATCACCCGCGCTTGCCGCCTCTACCACGGCTGGTGTAAACACAGCATAAGAAAGGATTAGGGGCTATTTTAGGGATGTTTTACTAAAAATGTTGAAAAGCGCTATATATAAATAAAAAATATTAATATTATTATTATTATTATTATTATTATTACGTTTATGTAATAGTGTATGCTTTTTTCGAAAATATATATTTTAAAGATGTGCATTCTTTAAACGGGACATATGATGACAATCTGACTTTTTCCATGTTTAAGTGCTATAATTGGGTCCCCAGTGTTCTATTAACCTAAAAAGATCAACCCAGTAACTTAGTTTTGATAAACCATTCTCTGCAAGCATGTGAAAAAATAGGTCAGTACAATTTGTCTCCCCTTGTGATGTCAGAAGGGGATAATACCACCCCTTAATCTGCACTATCGAACTACGACACTGCATTTTTGCTCACACCTACAAAGTGGCAATTTTAACATGATATAATAAATTATCTATATGTTATAAAGCTAGAACTTTACATACGTTCTCTGGGAACACCAAACATTTATTTTACATCTTAAAAAAGTCTTGCGAATTGTCCCCTTTAAGTTACTATTGTAGAGAATATCAGTACTTTTCCTGTGAGTTAAATACTTTAAGACCTCCGAGCTTTGTTTAAGATAACCAGACATTGGTGGGAGGACACTAATATAAATAACGTTTCCCAACAAGGGATGCTATTTGTGTAAAGAGACACTCACAAAGTGTCCACACAAACACGAGTTTAGGACATCATAATTATTAAATGATACATCTATGCAGCCGTCAAAAAGTATGCAAAAACAGTTCATAGACGACATGCTATGCAAAGGTTGAATTCGGATGTGCTTTGATGCCTTCATAACTTATAAAATAAGTACTTTCTCTCTATTTCTCTCTCTCTCGCTGCCATTTTTGCATTCTTGTCTTCCACAAAATACACGTCACGTACCATTTCTCCAAAATTCCTCTCTAATGCAACAAATCTCTTTTGATCACCAGTCTTAGCATTTCAGTGTCTTTTATATTCCCTCAAGTCAGTTTGTTGAAACATTAAATGGTAAATGTACTCAGAGAGCATAAAATGTATAAAAGTATAAAATTTTATGGTTCTTAGTAAAGTAATATAACCCCATTGCTTTAGGGGAGTTGTGTAATGTTCTGCAAAGATTCTACAGTTCACCATCAACTCATTTTGATTGATGACAAGAGCGCGTAAAGTCAACAAGTAAAGTCCCATGGGTTTTATAAAACACTCAAACATCAATACTTAATATCATCCTCACAAAGATCTCTTAGCATATTTATGACATGCAAACTCCAAAACTCCATTTAAGACAGATGTCACCCGTTGTCATAATCAATTATGTAAATACAAATTAAGACGGGATGAATTATTGATCGCACGCACACTGATCAAGGATTACATGCTTGGATGTGCGAGATTGGGAATATTCTGGAGTTTAGAATCAAGTGTGCTGAAAGTCCTCCATATGCATTGGTGCCTAACCACTTTGACTAAAAAGCCTAGAAGCATAAACACTGGAGTCTAATTTCTGCCAATAGCCTGATGGATTCCTGGAAAGCCTTTGTTTTCACCGCTGTGCACCAGACACTAAAAATACACCAGCGTTTGACAAACGGGAGAGGACGTGGTTTACTCAGTGCTGTGGCAAAATAAGTGTACATTTACAGAAAATCTGTTGACGTGATGTTTGTGGATTGTAACCCATATTGTTCTTAATGAAAGACCATGTTTTGTGAGCCATATTTCGATTTACAACACGCATATCCCTAACTAACCCCCCACAATCACAACCACAAGGTGTTGTGCTGAAATAATAGCATGTTGTATGTACAGTATGTCTTTAATCTCAGTTTCTTTTCTCTAGAAACACTATAGGTTTTATTTAAAAGAGGGATGTTTGTGTAGATTTTTTATTGATTTTCTCCAGTCTCCACTGCTGCCAAGCACTCACAACCAAAGTTCAAGACCTGAAGTGCAGCATTTTTGGGCATGTTTGTGTTTTTAGATAAAATACAATATAAAAACATCCTATGAGAGGGTACAAACATTTCTCAATGAATTCCTCGGTGTGTTGCCTATGTGATGAGTATGTGAGTTTGTGTCTACATATAACACGTCTTGGTAAGTTGCTTTTGTGTATGCGAAAATCTTATGTATGTAAACACCGGGGTCAGACCACAGAAGCAGTGTGGGAAATGTCTTGCCACATGCAGCGCTCTCAGGTTCCTCTGGCCTCTCCTTCCATCCATGTCTGGAACCCTTCCCAGAAACGTTGTCCTGGGGAAAAGACTAAGACCCTTCTCCCACACACAAACCCAGACCTGGCCTTTAGCACTCTGCCAAATATGGGCGCTCTGTACACTCACGCAGTTTCTAAATATAGCCTAATATACACACACATGACGTGTCATTTAGAATAATATTAGTGGCACACATGCCCTAAAGCAGGTCATTGTGTTTGTGATTGGCTGGTTGAGAACAGGAGTGCAGTGGGTAGCATGTGGGTCGGGTTCTTGCTCTGCAGTTCTCAGTGATGTATTCCTGAGTAATCCTGCCTACCAACAAAATGTGTCTTTTGTTACCAACTACATTTAAATGCAGTTTGGCAAACAATGGGTCATATTTAGGGCTTAAATCTCAAATATACACATGCAGAAAACGTCACCCTATATGACCCGATGCTGAGTTGTTGATAGACATCACTTGTTTCCCATGGGTTGAAACAACCCAGCACTGTGTTTTGTCCAATATTTACCCAGCATGGGTTAAAAACTATAAATGTTCAGATTACAATCCTACAGACAATTATTTTTACAGTTAGCACTGTGAGTTAGTACATTTTATGAAAAAACAATTGTAGACATGCTTGTTTGATAGACTGCTTTATGTCTTTATAGTACTGTATGTGTATTTTGTAAAATAGGTTAAAAAAGATTTTTGCATATAGTAGTATATTTGCGTTGTTGCAGTCTGCAATTAGTTGCAACCTGCGGTCGCCAACGTTTGCTCTTATCAATTTAAGTGTACGATTGATTAATAATATAGTCAAGAAAGATTCATAATTTAGTAAGTAATGGTCACAGTTAGGTGTAAGACATATTCTCGACAGCGTGATATCACTGAAAGGATTTATTTGCGACCCGGTTGGCTGTACATTATCCCACTTATTACACAGCTATTTCTATACGAGTAAATATAAAAACACAATTTTATATGATATATTTTACTAGCACACTTGTAAGAAAAGTAAACCATCTGCGAGTGAAACCTGTTTTCCAATAGCTGTAAGCAAAGACGCGTTAAAACAAGTTCAAAGTCCATACAAGATAAACATTCAATTTATTAATTTCTAAATAACATGCCATATATGTTAATTATGATCAAAATGCAGTGGGAAGAGATCTTTGGACCTGGATCCAGCTCCGCCCCCTAGATCTGAATCCAACCCCGCCCCCTGGATGTCGTGTTCTGCATTGAGGCCCTACAGTGTCAAATGTCTTAAAATAACCACCAGACTAATGTCTGTGGTAACTTTGGTATAAGCAGAATAATTCACTCCAGTCCTTTGAATTATTCGAAAATAATGCACACATGTGACATTACCACCTTGGGTGTGCATTATTTTCAATTATAAAACGGTTAGTTCCAATCCTTGATTCTGATTGGTCAATAGGTGTGCTTTATTCATGATAAAACACTGCTATGACCGCTTCACCCAACGGTTCTATTTAATATCACTGCGCCCTTAGCAACACCCTTAGCAACACATAAACATATAATGAGACAAAGTCTGAAAACAGTTTGTTGTTTTTATTTGAGCTTTCATGTTGTTGTTCGCAGTCAGGGACTATTTTTTCTAGCGGAAGGAATGCTTTTATTGATTTAACTTCATGAAAGTTGCACTAATATTTTTTTACTTTAATATTGCTTCGCGTCGTGCCTAACAACGCCCTTCAGCCGTTACTTATTCACGATACAGCACAGCCTCTCGTACCTTATTGCTTACATAATTCACTGGCCTGTCATCAATTATCCTTACATATTTTATATATATTTGAAGACTCTTTTAATACATGCTTGTACTTCTTTGCGTTTACTGTAGAGCTGCTTTTCTGCAATGCAAAATTAAAAAAAGCACTATAGAAATAATTTTTTTTTTTTTTAAATATTTAAGTCAACATTTGTTTCACGTATCTATGCTTACTGCAGTACATTTTGGGATGCCTAAAATGCATGGCATCTTAAAAGTGGGGGGACAGGGCTGTCAGTTTATATGTATATCAAACCCGAGGACATTGAGACAAACAGACCCAGTTCCTGCTGCCGTGGAGGTCAACACACCACTGATTTACATGATGCCCAGCGATTGCCTGACCAACGACCACCGACAGAACCCGTTGAATCTCCTTATCCGTTTACATACCATTTACATCCCATATAAATATATATATAACGTCAATATATATCTCCCAAGGGTTTTTTCCTCCTAGGACTTTTTGTTCCTCCCTGAGTTTTTTGGTTTTTTCAACCCCGGAGAGTCAGCTGACATTGGCTTAACTTAGCACCCTCTTGTATACGAGACATTATTAATACGCTTGCTTGTAAAGTTTATTCATAGCCCCTGTATTTTGCTACTTGTATTTTTCTTTGTTTCCCCTGCTTCTTTTCTAAAGCTGCTTTGAAACAGTTACCAGTTGTGAAAAGCGCTATATAAACAAAATTGAATTGAATTAAAATGACCCCAAAGTATGGTCTGTTTGGATAGTGTGTTTGCTTAGGACTGTACATGGGTGCGGTACGCTTAAGCATACCCTAGTACGTTTTGCAGAGTTGGTATCGGGCATGGTTAGCTTTGATTCGGGACAGGGCACCCGCCTCAGGGCACTTGACCTCAGATAACATAGGTATGTTTTACATCTTGTGTGCTGCACGGACAAATCAGTTTATAGCATTAAATAACCGTGAGAGAGATTTAAAAGTATATACAGAGCAGTCTGCTCTCCAGTAACACTCAGTGACTTGCTTTAATGTCATTCGCCAAACGATCTGCACATTGGACATGATTTCAAACACACCTAATAAGCCATGAACTCATACTTTTGATGAACTCCATCGGCATATCTTCCAGTTTTCTTCAAAACAATTCCATCTTTTAATGGCATAAGTGTAAAAAAGTGTAGTGTGAGGGGAGTGTGGACAATCGGTTCGGTCCGATTAAACATGATTACTCAATATTAGCTGTCTTTAAGACTCACCTGAACAAGCAGGAGGTTGACAGTAGCAGGGAATAAAAAAGATCGCTAGTGAAGAAAAATCCTTGGGAGAAACCAGACTTGGCACATCGTTTTGCCACCATTTGCACCAATATTTTCAACCACTAATGAAGCTCTATTTTTAGGATGAGTCAAGTTCTGTTGTGTGACACAAGAGGAAGTCATTCACTGCATAGAATACCTCGATGAACATAAAGGAGACCTCATCAAAGAATTTAATGTATGCATTATTTAAATAATCAAGCTGTATAAAAGTATTATTAAGACATAATTGTTGTTTAATGTTGCAGGATAATGAAGAATAGACGGGACTTGAGCAGCTTGTGATGGCTGTAATGTAACAAAAGGATCTTCTACAAGTCAGAGCTTTGTTTTCCTGTGACCGAAACTAATCGCAACACTCACGTCTCCTGGAAATCCTGCTTATTTCAACCAATCAAAGACGACTTTTACATTCTCACAGGGTTTCCAGAAAAGTGTACGAAAAACATCAGACGTTTAGCCAACAGTCTGTGGGCGTGACGTCTGAGGCTGAGACTACTTAAGACATAACAGATTATACCTGCATAAATTCTTCTTAAAACAGATATTTTTTTTAATTGTTGGTCCTGGGTCAACATTTTCATTAACCAATAAGATTGCAGAATTAGGGTGTATGTTAGATTTAGGTTTAGGATTGGGTTAGTGACTTTTAAAAAATACTCCTCAAACTATTATTTCACACTAATTCGAGGGTTTAAATGGTCAGGGTTTGAGTTAAAGTTGGGGTATCTTTGATTAAAACGTTGATCCAGGATCAACAAAAAATGTTGATCCAGGATCACATCCTACCTGGTGAAATCACAGCGGTCTATGGGGTGCATACATTGAGGTTGCGCACCTGTATGCACGTGTCACAGAGTGACTTTATAGGGCGGAACCAAAATTGGTGAAGATTGGTTCCGCCCGAAGATGGTTTCCGCCCGGACCTTATACCACAAACACCGGAACTTCCGGGAAACTCCGGGAGGCAATCTGGGCTTTACGAGCGACAGGTGTGGAGATGAGTGTGGCAACCGGTGATTGGATGATGTGATGAAGATAAGACATATAAATAGATCTCACCTTTTCAAGAGTCTGAAGGCTCCGTTGATCCGGGGATCGCTAAGAAGTCCCAGAATACTGTGGTTCTGACCTTATTTCACTTGGAGTGTGTGGAGAGCAGTGGGTGAGTCCTTGTCATTGCCGTGAGTGTGTACACTTGAAACCTTGCAGTGTGATGCTGTGTTTGTGTTGTCAGTAGCCACTCTAAACTGGACGAGTCGTGGGGAAACAAGAGATCGTTGAGGCTGCTGCCCATCATGTACTCACCGTATGTCCGCAAGTCAAGGGCCCATAGCATCCTAATGCCCCCCCTTGCTATGAAGGCCCGAGGACTGAGACTTTGTTTTTTTAAGTATTTAACTCCCCCTACCTGATCTTTTAATATTTAATAAAAGTTGTTAAATTTTAATTCTTTGTCTGTCTGGTCATTGGGGTGTTTTGGGACCTCCTCGGGGTGGAAATAGGAGGAGCGTGACCCACGATAGGGGCGGTCCGCTTCTTCGACCTGTGACACACGCTGATCTGTCAGTCAGAAGATTGTTTTCAAGTCTTGTCGCTCTTCATAACTCTTTAAACTGCAATTAGGTCCCAAACTTGATCTCTCTTAATAACTATTTTCATATCAAACAAGTCCTGCACTTTATTTTCTAATTCCTGCATGTTTTAAAACCGAAACCAAAATCTTAGACGCAAGTTGATCTTTTGTATTAGTTAAGCATTTATGATGGTATACCTCTCAGAAAACATACAAATTAAGATCATTTTAGATCTTTAATGACTCACTGTCTAAGACTGCGTGTCCATTTATCCAACAATGCGCTAGGCCAAGGGTCAAAATTGAGGTATCTTAGAAGACAACATTATCATACTGCCTACTTAACAGTCGGTCATGCTTTAAAATCACCAGGCTTGGAGACCCCAGAAATACACAGTACACAGTCTATCTTTTTGGATTAGCGCACAACTCCACATACAAACATGATCTCTATACTTTCCTTTTCTAAAGCAAGAACTACAACAATAAAAACCAGACAGCTTTAAAGCTTTAATGCATGTACAAAAATCCACAGTGGTTCTACAGCGTAAAAACAAAAGACATAGTCCCAGTTTCCCTTAGGTCATTTTGTAGTAGTACAAGAAGCAGAATAGGAGACCAGGGTCTCCCCAGCAGCTGTGCTTCCATTTATACCATTCCCATGGCCAAACGACTTTCCACACAGTAATCACAGAGACCCACATCTTCCCCCACGCAATCTCAACTCCTTTACCATCATACAGTACCTCAGCCTGTAGGCAGGTCTCGTGTATTCCTCCCCCACTGTAGCGAAGCACTGGTCGGGGGGGAGAAAACATACAGAATAGCCATTCAAGCTACTGTATCAAGGGCTAATGGGTATCAACCTCACAACAAGGTCCTACACAGAATGGCATAATGTACTATAGCTATGTTGAACAAAACATGGTTACTCCCAGAAGATGAATGCATGTGAGACTTATATTAAAAAGGATTGGAGTATTCTAAGAATCATTAAAGAGAAAGCCATACCAAAACACTCGCTGCATGGTTACTTATACAGTATGGATCAATATCCAGAAGAAAAGCTCTGCCACATTTGAAATGGGAATGTATTCAACTTTCCAGAGTGCTGAAAGACGAAATACAATTTTGTGTGATTTACGACGAAGGAAAAAGCAATATGTCTTTCTGAGCAATTTGAAATGGTGATTATGGACCTTGAGTGTGGTCCAGTATAAGAAAACTCACAGAGTGATCATTGTACCAAAAACCTGATTGGAAACTCATAATGCCCCTCCTCCTCTTCCATATAAGAGCTATGTTGTTTTATACAGACCCCCCACCACAGTCTATCCAGGAACATTTATATACCTCCATGTGCATTGCAGCTCAGTGTATTGGGGTCTCGGGCAGCCATACACTAAACCTTTGTTCCTGCAGTATATAGAGCTAATAATGCAGCACATGGCAGCCAGCATATGTAGGGCATTAATATTTAAGGCCAGAGGCTGAAGAGGACAGGAGTGAGAGCAGCCTTTATGACCAGAGAAAACATTATGCATTAATGAGCATCTTAATAGCCAAACACCTCATATAGCTGAAGCTCACAACATGTATGCAGGTCGTATATCTAGTGGGAGTTAAGCAAACTCTCCCTGCAATTATAAGCTGGCATTAATAAAAAATAATAATAATACGGTACATACAAGTGAATTACCTGCTGATATCAATTTAAAATTATTTTTGTGATATACTAAATAAAATATATGAAACGTTTCCTATATAAAATCATCCTAAAGAACATACTGTGAAAATATTATTGATATCTTTATATAAACTTGATATCTTATACAGACGGAGTAAGGTCATGTCAAAGATTTAAATCAATGTAATCAAACGTAATCATAAAATTAAACTTTAATGCTCCAAATCTGAAACTTTAGCCTAAATATCATAAAGTCACATATTCCACTTTGGTGGACTATATACTGTTTGATGTGGCAAGACTCTTTTTAAGATGTCAAATAAATCTTTGGTGTCCCCAGAATATGTTTGTGAAGTTTTGGCTCAAAATACCATATAGATAATTTATTATAGCATGTTAAAATTGGCACGTTGCAGGTGTGAGCAAAAATGTGCCGTTTTGGGTGTCCTGTTAAATGCAAATGAGCTGATCTCTGCACTAAATGGCAGGTCGGATAGTGCAGATTAAGGGGTGGTATTATCCCCATCTGACATCACAGGGGAGCTACATTTCAATGACCTATTTTTTCACATGCTTGCAGAGAATGGTTTACCAAAACTAAGTTACTGGGTTGATCTTT